>NC_057812.1:407893348-407922309 GCF_018294505.1 Triticum aestivum
CAGGTGGTGTACGTATACAAGAAGAGAATAGGTGCACCGTGCATGTACTCCCGCTTCGTGCCCAGCCACACCTGCGCGGGTACACGGTGGAGCTCATTTCTTTACGAAATGGCAGCCCACGTGCTAATTTGAACGCCTGTAGCGGTTGTTTACCTAGGGAGGTCGTGTACCACGCATGCACGAAACAAAGTTCGACTTGACGCGTTGCCGCGTTATTTTTAAATAAAGTTATAGCGCTCAATGGCACGTACACACAATATAAAACGATTTTTAGGGAGAAAAAGGTACTCCTCTCTTTAGAGTATCTCACACAAGGGTCCGGTGGCCTCTCTCTCTCACCGTTGGTCACTGATCCAGCCGCATCCCGTCCACCGGGGGAAAGGGAGTGCGGTGGCCTCTCTCTCTCACCGTTGGTCACTGATCCGGCCACGTCCCGTCCGCCGGGGGAAAGGGAGTGCGGTGGCCTCTCTCTCTCACCGTTGGTCACTGATCCGGCCGCATCCCGTCCGCCGGGGGAAAGGGAGGAAGTGCATCGTTTCTCCGTTCGATGGTGCCGAGGCGGCACATCCCGATTTGCGGTACACGCCGTTCTCTTTGACCAAGCTCCGGCGCGGCAGGGCCTACGCCACCTGCTCGCAGGTTCCGCCCGCCGCCGCTCACCTAGTTACATCCCGACGACCTCCAAGTATCCCCTTCGGCGTTGCTCCACTGCCCGTTTTCTCACGTTGTTGCATGTGGATCTTCCATAGTTCTTTGCCCAAAACGTAGCTTGTCCGGCGTACTTTCCATATTGCATTCTCGTCCTCACACTGTTTTAGACAAACACAACCGTGTTGTTATCTTCCCTTAGGACAAGGAATATGCTTCTTTTTTGTCGTCGCATGTGTCATCAACTGTTATTGGCCAGAAATTGTTTCCTTTCTACCTCTTTTTTGCAAACAGGGCTATCCATTTCACGTCGTTGCTATTGCGACCTTTTGGTGAACTGCACAAATCACTTTTTTCTTAAGAGTGTTTTGTGTAGTTGTACTAAAATGTCACACAGGCAACGTCTCTACATTTCAGTGCGACTGCACAAAGGGAGATTGGTTTTGCTCTATCCTCCTCATCCAACTCCGAGCCTAATCTTCTCCAACTAGTTAGTCTTAAGAGAGACTGCAAAGGTGACCGTCTTCTATTTGTGTGTTTATTGTTTCATCAGTAGTCCTCTATTATCGTAATCACACTTGATATCTTTGGAACAGAGACGCTCAGCTCTATTTTAGTGGAACTGCACAAAATGATCGGAATGTTGCATGCTCCAGACAGCTACTTTTTTCCCCAACATGCCTTGTTGATTTAGACAGAGCTGGGGGGACGTTGCTGCCAATGAAAGCATGGATCAATTTTAATTTAACACCTTCTCACAACTTTGTCTTCAGTTGTGATGTAATTATTAACTCTGATCTGCTAATAATTGACATGCATTAGCAAGGAAGTTAGTTTTTTATTGTTTCCGAAAGAGCATCGATGGCAAGACACGCGAAACAAAAGCTGAAAGCTCACACCATTGTACAATTTCATGTCGCTGGAAAATTATTTGTATAGTACGTCAATTATGTAAACAAATGATGGAAGCTTTATAGCATTGCCAGAAGCCTCTTCATCATCCGGGTCCATGTGCCATGCACAAAATTATACTCCTTCGTTCCTAAATATTTGTCTTTTTACAAATTTCAAACGGGCATATTTTAGAGTGTAGATTCACTCATTTTGCTTCGTATGTGTACTCCCTCCGTTCCTAAATATTCTATTCGTCTTAACAGAGATTTCAACAAGTGACTACATATGGAGCAAAATGAGTGAATCTACACTCTAAAATATGTCTATATACATCCGTATGTGCCAGTCCATTTGAAATCTCTAAAAAGACAAATATTTGAGTAGTCACTCGTTGAAATCTCTAGAAAGACAAATACTCCGGAGTATATTTAAGAACCGAGGGGGTAGTGCACAACCGCATGGGAGATTCAGCCCGGTCGTTGCGCCGCATTAATAGTGAGTAATGAGCAGTCAAATCATAAGCCCCACCTTTCCCACTGTAAGTTGCTCTGAAGAAGCAACCATCAATACGCTCTTCTTTGAATCCGCTCATACTACTCCATCCATCACTGTTTATACAGCGCGCTTCAGAAAAAAGAAAAAAAATCTGTGGGACCAAGACGACTAGCGATCGGCCTGAAAAATAGCATTGGTAGCTATAGCACGACGTCTATTACTAGAGGGAATAATGTGTACACACATGCATGCAGTGCTTCCACCCCGGGTACACACATGCATGCACTTCGTAGTAGTACAATACATGGAGAGAAAATTGTGGACTTGATTGCGGTTACCACGCCCTAATTAATTGAGCATTATACCAAACGCGTCTAAAGTCTCTCTGGTGGTGGAAATGCATTGAGAGAAATGCATCATAATGAAGTGCGCCCTGTAAACTGTGACGGAGGGTGGAGTAGTATGAATGTGCAAAACCAAGTACGCGTACTACTGCGCTTGTCTCTTCACCCCTTCGTGAAGTCGAACAATGATGGTACTCCGCATGTTGGGTACTACAGTGTATGCCTCTGACAATCTGACACCGAATGGACTGATGCATGTCCACCGAGGGTAGGTTGCATTAGTCAAAAGGCGTAAGCGAGCTTCACCTTGTCCTGCAAGCTTCTCCTCATTCTGCGAGTTGATGGGACACACCAAAAAGTAGTGCTAGTCCATACTCCCTCCTTTCCGGTTAATATGGCTTAATCTTTTTTGCGGGTAAATGAGAGAGCTTTATTCATGTATAAGCATTCTTAGGACGATCAGCCAAGACGCTGGTCACTACGAAGCGAGGTACCCCGCAAAAATAGAAGTAGGAAGCAAGGTGTTTCATCAAGCCAGCTCTCGGCCACATTCAAAGTGCAGCAAGCACGGTTCACATGAAGATGTGCCGCAAGGTTTGCTGACCTGTTTACATGCTGAATAACAAAAAAAGAGGAAATATTACTGAGCGCTACTATTTGTAACAGGATATGAGCCAGAATTAAGCGAGAGTTGTGGCGAGTGTTCCATGCAATCAACTTCCATTATCACATGCGCGAACCCACAAAGAGAACCAAATGTGTTGAAGATTGCTTTATCACATTTTAAAATTATAATAAGAGTGCAGACGCTCCTCCATCCGATTCCTAGTACTAGTATAGTACGTACCTTTATGGACTATAGTAGTAGTTTTAGTAAACTTTGCGCTTGGCTGTTCGGGAAGTCGAACAATAATAGCACTAGTAGTATAGTGTATGCTTGTAGCAATCTGACACCGAATTAACTGTTGCACGTCCACCGCCTGAGCGAGGGAGAGCTTGCATTAGTCAAAAGTTTCTCCTTGTCCTGCGAGCCACCGCGCGCAAGCTTCTCCCGCCCTGCAACCTTCTCCTCATTCGACAAGTTGACGGGACACAACGAAGTAATGCTAGTCCATGCTGCCTCCTCTCTGGTTAATATGGCTTAATTTCAAATGAGATAAATACACTGCCTGTCACTGTATATTTGTAAAAATACGGTCAGTGGACTTCATAATATGCTCATTGCGCTCAATATATATATTTTCTGGTGTTCATACGGTCACTAGCTCACCCTGACTGAGTATGTGTGTGCATGCACGTGTAGGTTGAGCACTTGAGCGTGACCGTGTGTGTTCCGTCGTGTGCTCGGACATGCATGCATTAGGGCGTCGCGCGCGTTTTTGCGTCCATGTGTACGTGTGACTGTTGCATACACGTAGGGGGGTACGTGTAGGGGCCACTAAGGAGCAGTCAAATCACACAGTAAGTTAGTCGGAAGAAGCAACCATCATTTCACTCTTGAATGACACGTACGCAATATAAAATGGTTGATATGGAGAGAAAAAGAAAACCACTATATATACACTAGCAGGAGCCTAAGCTACAAACCTGCTTGCTTAGGTTGCTCTCTTCACAAGCATAGAACGACGGGCCTGATCCTGCAGCTGGGGGAAGGGAACAATGTTCTGCGTAGACGCGGTCGACATTGGTGAGGGAGAAAACCCACAGTCGGTGCGTCCCAATCGGGGGTCACCGCGGTATGGGCCGATGTCGCGTCCCAACTGCCCTTCTAGCTACAGCCCGACGTCCCAGGTAGTGCATCTTCCTTTTGGAGCCGGCTTGCTCCATTGCCGTAGCTCCATCTCCATGTAGATCTTTCTCTACTTCTATCAGCTTCTATTTGTGATGAGTTTATGTCTCATGAACTAGTGCTAGTACTATTATTCTAATCACACTTCTTCAATATCTTTGCCATCAGGGATGCTCAGGTCGATTTTAGTGCAACTGCACAAAAGCATCATATGATCCGAGGGTGCCAGCCGTCTTTCCTTCCCGACATGGAAAGTGCTATGGAACAAGAGGTACCAGAAGGAGGAGAACCAAAGAGTGATGCTTCTATTGTTGCTGACATTCTCACTAATGAATCTCCCTCTAGCACATTCCTTCGACAGGTTCTACCTGGCCAGGAAATTAAATCATGTTTAGGGTTTAGGGTTTAAGTCATAGTGACCCCATCAGTAGTTTTTCTATCATACATGCTCTCATAACTTTTTTCTTTAGTTGTGAAGTAAATATTGGCTATGATCTGTGAATCATTGATATGCATCAGCATGCGTGTTAGTTTTCCTTTGTATTTGATGGAATGTTGTAACGGGGCAACCTTGGAATAGAAATGAAAATGGAGTGGAAAAGTTTCCGTTTTTCCGGAGAAAAAATGGAAACGGATAGAAACTAACGTTTTGTTTCGTTGGATCGCGCCATCGAGCAAAACCAATGTTTAAATCACGTCTGTTGTGTTCGTGTCTCACCCTCCTCCACGGCTCGACCCCACACGGTCGCTCGGCATGCCACTCACCGCAAACCGAGTAGTATACCATAACTTTCCCGCCTGCTTGTCGATGGATCGCACCATGGAGTACTAGCACTACTGGAAGAGATTGACGAGTTGCGGGAGGACAGCTAGCTGTAGCACGAACTCCCAAGAACTTACTACTAGAAGAGATCGCGCATGTTGTAGCCAGCTATTGTGACCTTTGAACGCGGAGCAGCCGCGTGCACCCGGAAGCGGTGGGGCGACGCTCTCTCGGCTGGTGCACCACAATCAATGTCGTCGCCAGTGAGAGGTCGCGTCCGCTCTGGCCGGGTATGAATGCGGCACTGACCATTTCGGGCGGGAAGCACGCGCGGGTGATGAAGAGGGTTCGGGTTGGTTAGGACCGGCCGTGGCAGCGGTCCGGACGTGCGCAAACAAGAGATGATGTACGTTAATATTGCTACGTATATAATTAACAACGTAAATAATGTGCCAGCTGGACAAATATGTTTGGAGATGGAGATGGAAATGGAATTTTACATAAACACGGATATGCATGTCTATGTCTATGTGTGTGCGCGCGACGACTCTCGCGACCTGGAAGCGGGGCCGTGTTTTTGATCGAGTTTTCTTTCTTGGTACGTTAGAAAATCAGTTTGTCTAATTCACATCTAGATGTTATTTAAGGATATCACATCTAAGCTCCCACAAGTATATAATGTAGCAACAAGAAACAAAAAAAACTAGGAAAAGACCACAAACAGAGTGGACATCAACTTATATGTGACATAACTATGTCACATTTAGATGTGTCCTAGACAGACCCTTAAAAAATTGTCCGCCAGTTTTCGTTTCTTTTTTTCGGGAACGCGCGTATTCTATTTAAAACCACTGCTATGGAGAGATTTTTTTACTCCATTATAGCCTCTTGTTTGATAGAGTTTCTCATGTCTCGCTCTCTCACCCTCTCCATATCAAAACAAGATGACAGTGTCCACTCTATCTCTCTCCTCACCGGTGGTCACAGATCCGGCCGAATCCCGTCTGCCGCGGGAGGTGAGGAGGTGTAGCATTGACGTTGTCGCCGTCGGCGACGGAGCAAGCCGATGCGCACCGTCCTCTCGGAGCCAGCGCTAGCGCGGACGAATATCCTCCGCGCCCTTGTTCGTTGCCGTCGTGTGGGCAGATCCCGCCCGCCCTCCTAAACGACATCTCACCCACCTGAGGTATAACTTCTTGTACTGGTCCAGCTCCCCAGGTCGCTGCGTGTGGGTTTTCTTCTATGCGACTACTCCCTAGCTCCCCATGCATAGTAGCTAGGGTTCGTCGGCTGGTCCAATGTCACCTACTAGTACTATTATAGAGGAAATGCCACTCAAAAAGTTGTCCTGATTTATGCCTCGGTGGAGGTGTACATGTTGTTTCGACAAAAAGTACATGGTGGTTGTGCGGTCATTGTCCATATGGTGGTAGTAGTATCACTGGTTAAATGAAGAAATGCTTTTTTTCTCGGGTATCCTGGTTTAGTTCCCATCAAGATAATTATGATGCTTCTGTTTGTTGGTGTACTTTTCATTAATTCTTATTGACAATTGAGATGTCGTTGCTAACCCTTTTTTATATTTTTGGAAACAGCGATGCATGTCTCCATACCCGGGCATGTGTTCCTCAATTTTAGTGGAACTACACAAAATTGGATGGCCATTGTTGTTCCGCCTCACTGTCCTCTGCCACGTGGTTCTTCCTTCCTCGAGCTTGATTTCTGAGAAGAAACAGACCACAATGAGGATTTGTCGAACTTCTTAGGTGCCTCACCCAAACTTGATGCCAAATGGATGATGCATCACCACGATGACCTATCGATGCTCATGGTTGCGCCTCATGGTTGCGTCGGCTGGTGAAGCTGATCGATTTTTGATGAAAAACAAGCTGTCTTCCATCAGTGATCTTTGCTTGTTACGCACAAAGATGATATCCTTTGTCAGTTCACCTTGGTTGCATTGGAGGCGTAGTCGTCTTTCATGTTGGTGCAATTTTCGCTAGGGTTTTACGACAGGTGGGCCCAAAATGTGGCTGGCTCACCTGTCATACAGCCAAAAGCAGGTGCAGTGAAGGCAGCGGAGCTCAGTCCGTACTACAGTAGTATATATATAAGCGGGAGCCTCAACACTTGTTTGCTAGGGTTTGCACTCTCCACACGCTCGGTGCACTACATATACTCCCTCCGTTCCAAATTACTTGTCTTAGATTTGGCTAGATATAGAGGTATCTAGCACTAAAATGAGTCTAGATACATTTGCTAGGGTTTGCTATATTCACAGTCTCTCACCCTCTCTTCACCAGATCTAAACAAGACTGTGTTGGCCTCTTGTCTCTCTCTCCCCCCTCACAGCTGGTGAAGGAGGCGTCCGTATCCCATCGCACCGGGAAGGGGAGGAGGTGCAGCGTTCACTCTATCGCCTTCGGCGAGGGAGGAAATTCACTGCCGGCTGCGCTATTCTCTTTCACCCAGCGCCTGTGCGGGAGGGCCACCGACCCCTTCTTCCTCGCTGCCGTACTTAGTGTGGGCAGATCCGGCCTCCCACCGCACGCCTTGCCACATCTCGATGACCCTAAGGTATAAGTTTCGTTGAAACCGTCGTTGCTCTAGCTGCATGTGGATCTTTTTCGATCTATAGTCGAATCTAGGTCTTGGTTCAAAGAGGAAAGAAGGATGCGGTGGGCCTGAGCAAGAATCTAGGACGTGGTTCAATGAGGAAAGGAGGGGCGGAAAGTAGTATAGAGTGGCTATCCAGCCGCTTTGTAGGTCGAAAAGGGAAAAAGGGGGTAACCCAGTACACACATCTGTGAGGAACCGATCTCTTTGTTGAAAAGGGAAAGAAACTGGGGGGTCGGGTAGTTTGTGCACGACTAGATTTGCTGCCCTCACATAGGAAGAAGGTTCAAAGAGAACAAATATGGGACCATCGCATATATGCTGCTTGGCTACACACTCTGCATCACCCATTTATTTGTGTGGACGCACATGGTGCTGGCATGTCCCATGCAGCTATTTTTCTGTTGTTAATCTCAGAATTAACTACTGATCTATTTTAAAAGAATTTCTCTGTTAATATGAATCAATGCAACCGTTTTAGAAATGCTACTGTCCTATACTTTGTTGTCCATCAAGATAAGGTAGATGCTTCTTTTTGTGGCCGCTTGTTTCATCCTCCTTTATTGGCTAGTAATTGTTTTCTTTTTTGCCTCTTAAAATAGGGATATCTATTCAACTTGTTGCTATAGAAAACTTAAATGTCACACCGGCAACTTTGCTTGATTTCAGTGCAACTGCGCAAAACTTGATTGGATTTCCTATTCGTGTTGGTAGATTCGTATTTTATGTTGGTCGTCTCATGAAAGGTCAATACAGGCCTTCATCCACATGATTGTGCAGTGTGATTTGAGATGTTGTGCTACTTGTATTGGTACTGTTTTAAATAAATGATGAATTGAAGCTATTGTATTGCTATCTTTTCCCATTAAGTAGTGAACAAAAAAGGGGACCAACCCAGACATGATGCTTGTTGCTTTGTTACAACAAATTCAGAATCACCCCCTTTATAAGCCAGTAATTGATGTCACTCTCAAAATTAACTACTGAATCTTATTTCAAAATTGCAGCAGTTGTTAGGGATTGGCGGGATTACCATTTTTGTGGCCGCATGTTTCATCCTCCTTTATTAGCCAATAATTGATTCCTTTTTTGCCTCTGTTTATACAGGGATATCTATTCAACTTGTTGCTATTGTGACATTTTACTTCGCTACGCGAAACACTTTGCTTGATTTCAGTGCAACTGCACAAAACGAGATTGGATTTCCTATTCGTGTTGGCAGATTCGTACGTAATCTTATGTGCATCATGACAGGTTGGTACTTGCCTTCATCCACATGATCGTGGAGTGTGTTTTGAGATGTTGTGCTACTTGTATTGGTAGTATTTTAAATAAATGATGAATTGAAGCTATTGTATTGCTGTCTTTTCCCATTAAGTAGTGAACAAAAATGGGACCAACCCAGACATGATGCTTGTTGCTTTGTTACAACAAATTCAGCATCACCCCCTTTATAAGCTTTGTCGTTCTTTATACATGTTGAAACAAGGTATTGTTAAGATAATGTCTCAGTCAATATGAATGAATCACACTGATGGAGAATTGCTACTCTCCTGCTTTGTTTCCCATTAAGATAAAGTAGATCAGTAGATGCTTTTCTTCTGGGAGTACAAGTCATCAACCGTTATTTCTTAGTAATTGTTTCCCTTATACCTATTGTTGCTTACAGGGATATCAAAATTAAAGCTCGGTTTTATTCCGACTTCGATTTTAGTTGAACTGCACAAAAGGAGCCAATGTGTAAGGCAAACTGCTGCATTACTTGGTCTAGTTGGTCGTTCCACTTTGCAGAAAGAAGCAGTCACTGTTTGCGCTACATTACAGAAGGAATGAACGAGAAGCTTTACAGAGTATTATTAGACACCGGTCACATGACTAGTCTGCAGAGACCATTGGCAATTTAACAATACGTGGAGTGCCCTGGGCAAAAAGTGCCCAAACAAGTATAAAAGCTACAACATGACTCCACGATCATAGGAATTACATATTTTGAATGGGAAAAGCTTGTCAAAGTTTAATCATTGATGTTAGCAAGAAGACGTTAGTTTAATATATTGGAATTGGAAAACCTTGTCAAAATTTGCTCATTGATGTTAGCCAGAAGACATGCATTTGATATTTTTGAGTGGGACGCCCTTGCTGTGAGCAGCATCGAGTGTTTTTTCCTATTCCTGTGTTCAGTTTAGAAGTAAATAGTTACTCTGCTGAGATATTCCTGTGTTAAGAGTTTGTTCTGAATATTGTCTATGTAATGCCAGGCCTTGTGTTTGATTGCAAAGTTGAGCTTGGAATTTTGTGGCATGCGGCATCACGAGCTGTTCACCATGCCTCCTGAGAATAATGCTTCGTATTGTTTTGCATGTCGATCTAATGCCAGTGATTTGCTTGTTAAGAAGATCATCCTCTTCTGTTGTTTCCGTGCTTAAGAAGTTCATCGTCTGATGTTTCATTCATTAAACCAGAACAAGGCACACGAGGGATTTTATACTAGTTCGGCCCCTTCGATGAAGGTAAAAGCCTACATCTAGTTGTGGTTGGTATTGCTGGGGTTTCGATGACCAGGGAGCGAACCCGCTTTGCCTGGCTCTTGAGTAGTTGTCTGTTGTCCCTAAACCGCTGCCGGGTCATCCCTTTATATACATAGGTTGACGCCCGCCGGTTTACAGAGTCCCGAGGCCTGATCATACACGTCTCCGGCTCGGTCTCTATTCCTTCTAACTTATAATACAAGTTACATGAAAGAGTCGGTTTACATCTACATGCCTTAACTCGCCTTTGGGCCTTGGGCCTTCGTAAAGCGCCACCATCCTCACGTCTTGATGGGCTTCTATATTCATGGAGTTAACCCGGCCACTCCTATCTGGTTTACCTCCAGTAATCATATCCCCAACATTAGGCCCCAGATTGATTTGAACTTGTTCATGTAAATCTTCAATACTTAGAAAAATTCTTGCCCTGTCACCTTCATATAGATCTGGTAAACCGTCGTGATGTCATCCTTTAGATCCGTAGTAAACCACCATGACATCATCTATTTGTTGAAGACGAAGATACCCTTAATTAATGATTATCCAACCATCGAGGCGACATCCTTATTAACTATCCATTTTAAGCTCCTCGATTCACGCACTTCTCGCTTATCGCTTCACCTTATAAATAGGACCATGGGCCCTTCTCTTTTCCCCCTTTGTCTCCTTCACTTCTTCTTCCTCCTTGTGACGCCTCTGCACCCGAGTGCCGCCACCGTTGCCGAGCTTCGCCTCCACCTCTTCGTTGGCCGCTGCATCAACCTGGTTGCATCAGAGATCCGCGGTGTACCTCCGCTGCTTCAACAGCTGTTGTAAGTCCTTTCCTTTCCTCCTTTGTAGATCTGCCTAGGGTTTCCTTCTTCGTCGAAGTTCATCGAGGCTCCGACACTGTTCTTCCCTGTTTCTCCTTAGTCCACGGATAAGAACTTCAAACTTGATGTATTCCATGTAATGTCTTATCTCTGTTACCACAACAAACCCTTATGCGCATAAAAACTGATCTGGTCCTTTGTGAACTCCTTGGGGACCAACCCTTTTAGGTCTAAATCTTTTTGATTTCCTGTCTTATGGTAGATCCAAAATTTCCCTGCAACCTTGTGAAATCTGTTTTACCTTAATTAGTCATTTTTGCCTTAGATCTGTATCCTCTTTACCACATAGGCGGTTTACCTTTGTAAAAGCAATCTATCACATACCATTAGTCCCCTGGTGAACCGGCAAGCCTTTTACCTCCGTTGTTATACTCCGGTTTAACATCATGCGTATACCTTTGTTCTGATATAGCCTTGTCATTCATTATTGTATCAGCCTCCGATTTACGCAATTTACATACTTGTATATATTTATTCCGTCGCATCTTATGCATCACCATGAATGATTTATAAACCGGTATTTCCTTTCAGCTTTTCGCTTGCAATGTCCAAACAATTTTATGCTTGTAACTGGGCTCCTTCCCGGGTTACCGAGGAGCAACTTAACGGAATGGTCAGAATTGGTACCTTGCCCAAAAAGAATGAGATCCGGTGGCGAGTTCCTGGACCGGAGAATCCTCCCACCCCTAAATAGGGTGAGGTAGTAGTATTTGTTGATCACATAGCCCGTGGTTTCAAACCGCCTGGGTCAAAGTTTTTCCGGGATGTGCTTGCCAGTTTCCAGCTCCACCCTCAAGATATTGGACCTAACTCAGTATCTAATATATGCAATTTCCAAGTCTTCTGTGAAGTGTACTTACAAGAAGAACCAACTGCTGAGCTGTTCCAGGATTTTTTCCATCTGAACTGGCGTACTGAATTTGTAGACGGACCCAACACTGAACTTGGTGGCGTCTCTATTCAAAAAAGAAAAGAGGTTGAATTTCCTCACTCCAAGATGCATAGTCACCCCAAAGAGTGGAACCAAACTTGGTTCTACTGTAAAGACACCTCCCTTGAAGACGAGAACCCTCTGCTGGGTTACCGTGCTCACCGGCTTTCCTACACTCACCCACTGCCGCAAAGTCTAAGTGCCCAGGAACGGGTCTCATATGCCCCTCAACTCACCAAGCTCCGAGCCTTTATGGCCAACGGTTTATCAGGCGTTGCCTTTGTGCGTTGCTGGATATCCTGGAGCATCTTACCATTAAGTCGCTGCTCCGGTTTAATGTGTGAGTACACTGGTGAATTAGAAGACTCCCAACGTCACATCAATATTCAGCTACCGATGAACAAGTTACTGAGGGTGTCAAGAAGATTTTGAATGAATTGGAATCTGTCTGCCGCCAAACCGGCTTGAACCCCTTCTACGCAAAAAACAAACCGCCTGCTGTAAGTACTGTCCTTCCGCTTCACACTTGATATCTTGTAGACTGTACAACCTGTGAATACCAGTTTTCTTGTTTATAAACAGGGCGATGATCCATTCTAGAAGAAGAAACCTTAAGAAAAAGCGACAAAGCCTTCCCGTCGCAAGACAAAAGCCGTCAAGAAAACCTCAAAGCGGAAGGCAGCTGAACGTATCGGCATGGAGCTGGATGACGACCCGGATGAACTGGAAGTTGAGGTAGAACTTGATTCACTTGGTTCCCTTTTCATGCATCTCATTAACCATGATATTTATCTGGAGGGCGCGGAGGGCAGCCAAGCTGACGATGTAGAGGTAATTATCCTTTCCTCTGGTTCAGACTCTCTGCCAACACAAAAAATCCGTCAAGCGATCCGGAAAGTAAGATTTTCACATCCTCTTGCTCACTTGGACCCAACATTTATTTTGAAGAAACAGCAGCACGAGGCTCGCCGCACAACCCGACACAGCGGCCAAAAGGTCACTTCGGCCGGTTTACCTGACATCCCGGTTCGAAAGCGCTGATTTGAGGTCTCACCTCCTTCTGACAATTCTTATCCCAAGGCAGGTTATTTCCGACAACCTCTTAATCCGTTCGATTCGAATTATCGGGTGACACCTCCCTCATCTTCTGGCGAGTCAACAGCGACCCAACTTCCTCCTCTTAAAACCATAGCTGGGTAAGTATTTGAACCCCTTCTTTGAATATTTCCATACTTTGTATACTATGCTTAACTTTCGCATCTTTTTCTGTTTTAAGAGCCAAGGCCAGACCCAGCAAAAAGGCTCGGGTGAATAATCCGTCTGAAGACCACGTGGTTTTTGAACCGGAGCAAACAGGTGAACCGGACCAAACTATTGAACCGAAGGGTCCCAATCCTGAAGCCACCTTTGATGAGCCACCCCCTCAAGAGCACAATGTCGATGAACAACCAGAAGTTGATATTGCTGTGGCTGATGCTGAACTGACAGATCCAATCCGGGCTAGTCCGGTGAGAGCTACTGAAACTCCATCATCTCCAGAAAAAGCTATCGAAGATAAAGAAGGCGAGGTTACCATTACTGGTATTGGTCACACCTCTCCTGGCCATCCTGTAATCTTGGCCAAACATAGTGCTAAGGAAGAGCGTGCTGCCATGGAAAAAGGCAAATGGAGCACTGACTTGTCAAGCTATGCCCATCTCAGCGCTCAAGAGCTCCACTCCGGTTTTCTAAACCGTCTGCACTCAAACCGTGACTATGAAGCCGGTTTGGTGAATTTGATGAAAGAGCGCTATGATGTATTTTCATCACTTTCCTTTCTTAAATCCAAAGTACAAGCATCAACCCAAGTAGCCCCCAAAGGCCGGTTTATGATGACAATCATAAACCGGGACTTTATAAGACATTATCTTTTACCAACTTGTTCTCCATATACCAACTGATCGTTTGAAGTAAATCAGATGTGATCATTATATTCCTATAGTTTTTCGCCTGTGTAGCCCCCAAGGGCCGGTTTAGCATTGTGAGGTAAACCGGGTCTTCCATCAATGTGTCAGCTATGAACAGATGTACATTAGCCCCCAAGTGTTAAGGACAATGCTTGCATTGTACTTGAGACTTGTGAAAAATATGTTGATGATAGAACAAATAGGCCGGTTTGTCCAAAAAGGCCGAGGACGCAGAGGCAGCCCTGAAGCCGGTGGTGGAAGAACTGACCGGCTTAAAGCGGCAGATTGACGCCATGACTTCTGCTGTGTTTGGTAAGTGCCCTGTAGGATCGAAAGTATGTCTAGAGGGGGCGTGATTAGACTACTTGACCAAATAAAAATCTAGCCTTTTCCCAATTTTAGTTCTTGGCAGATTTTAGCTATCTTAGCACAAGTCAAGCAATCTCCACACAATTCAAGCAAGCATGCAAAAGAGTATATGAGCAGCGGAAAGTAAAGCATGCAACTTGCAAGAATGTAAAGAGGAGGGTTTGGAGGATTCAAACACAATTGGAGACACGGATGTTTTTGTCGTGGTTCCGATAGGTGGTGCTATCGTACATCCACGTTGATGGAGACTTCAACCCACGGAGGGTAACGGTTGTGCGAGTCCACGGAGGGCTCCACCCACGAAGGGTCCACGAAGAAGCAACCTTGTCTATTCCATCACGGCCGTCGCCCACGAAGGACTTGCCTCACTAGCGGTAGATCTTCACGAATTAGGCGATCTCCTTGCCCTTACAAACTCCTTGGTTCAACTCCAAAATCTTGTCAGAGGCTCCCAAGTGACACCTAGCCAATCTAGGAGACACCACTCTCCAAGAAGTAACAAATGGTGTGTTGATGATGAACTCCTTGCTCTTGTGCTTCAAATGATAGTCTCCCCAGCACTCAACTCTCTCTCACAGGATTTGGATTTGGTGGAAAGAAGATTTGAGTGGAAAGCAACTTGGGGAAGGCTAGAGATCAAGATTCATATGGTTGGAATGGAATATCTTGACCTCAACACAAGTGTAGGTGGTTCTCTCTTAGAAAATGTGTATTGGAAGTGTAGGTATGTTCTGATGGCTCTCTCCATGAATGAAGAGTGGGTGGAGGGGTATATATAGCCTCCACACAAAATCTAACCGTTACACAAAATTTGCCAAACTCGGTGGGACCGAATGGTTAAACTCGGCCGGACCGATTCAGCAAACCTAGTGACCGTTAGGATTTTCGATGGGACTGAGATGCAACTCGGTAGGACCGATATGGTTAGGGTTAGGGCATAACGTATTCTCGGTGTGACCGATTACACAAACTCGGCGGGACCGATTTTGGTAATAAGCTAACCAGAGAGTTGGTCAGGTAAACTCGGTGGGACCGATTCGCTCATCTCGGTGAGACTGAAATGTTACAAAAGGTAAACAGAGAGTTTACATTGCAATCTCGGTGGGACCGATCGCTCATCTCGGTAAGACCGAAACGTTACAAAGGGAAACAGAGAGATTACAATCCCATCTCGGTGAGACCGAGATCCTTATCGGTGGGACCGATTTGCCTAGGGTTTGTGGCAGTGGCTATGACATTTGAAACTCGGTGGCGCCGGATAGAAAGAATCAGTGGGGCCGAGTTTGAATTTTGGTTTAGGTCATATGTGGATGTGGGAAGGTAGTTGAGTATTTTGGAGCATATCACTAAGCATTTTGAGCAAGCAAGCCATTAAGCAACACCTCATCCCTCCTTGATAGTATTGGCTTTTCCTATAGACTCAATGTGATCTTGGATCACTAAAATATAAAATGTAGAGTCTTGAGCTTCAAGATTGAGCCAAACTTTTTGTCCTTAGAATTTTGAGGGATCCACTTTCCTCATCCATGCCATGCCATTCATTGAGCTTTTCCTGAAATATTAATCTTGGAATAATGTTAGCTCAATGAGCTATATGTTGTTAGGAATTACCAAAACCACCCAGGGATAGTTGCACTTTCAATCTCCCCCTTTTTGGTAATTGATGACAACATATAGATCAAAGCTTCGACAAATGATAATAAGAGTGAAAGATATTGTCACTTTGAGAAGTATGTGAAAAGCAAGAGCTCCCCCTAAATTTGTGCATATCTTAGGATTTGCTTTGGACTGCAAATGCACAATGAGTTAGGATCATGGGTTACTCTTCCATATCACATACATCTTGGTGGAGCGCTCAAAATAATAAAGATTGAATACATGCACTCATCACCAAGCAAAGTGAATGATCATATAAGGATAAGTAAGATAATATCATCTAACAAGCATAAGTGTAGCTTATGATCAGCCACATGATCATCAATGTCTCATAGATAATAGCATAGTATCTCAAGCAATCAAAAGACAAACAAAGTTCAACCATCAAAGCAAGAGAGAATAAAAAGCAATGCTCTCTCTCGAAGCCTATGATCTATACATGTTTCTCCCCTTTGGCAACAAGTTACCAAAAAGTTCATAGAAAATGCATAGCACTAAAACATCTCTGAAGCTTGGTCTTCAGGTGGTGGCATAGAGATGGCTCCTTGGACGAAGACTTCAGTTGATGTGGATGGAGCTGAAGGAGTTGGTGCTGTAGCTGGTGGCACTGAAGCTGTAGCTGGTGCAGATGACGTGGCTCTGGTGTCTGGAACATGCACTGCAGCAGACCTCTGAGCTCTAGGCACTCTGGCAAATGCATGAGTGGTTGTCTTGCCTGTCCTCTCCTGCATATCATCTTGAAGTTGCTCCACAATAGACTGAATCTCAGTTACCTTCACATCCAAGTCATAGAATTTTTGCTCCATGATTCTTTCCAAGCTCTCCTGGTTTTGAGTCAGGGTGGCTAGTCCCTTCTCAATCCTCAGAGTGGATGCAATCAGGTAGCCAAGCTGATCTTGCTTGCTCTTCAGGAGATACTGAGATGCTTCTTCAGTAGTTGGCATCCTTGCAGCTTTTTCTGTTTTGCCTTCTCTCTCTTGGCTTGTGCTTGTACTGAGGATGGTTCATCTTCATCCATAACCACTTGGTTGTCCTCAAAGTCAGGATAGAGAACAAAGTGTTCCTTATCCAACAGATATTTTCATGTGCCCATTTTTGAGTTAATCAACTCCTGAATTTGTGGGGCATATCCACAACTTCTCTTTTGGTCTGCTGCTGTCCTCTTGATAGTCTCAACCATGAGGCTCATGACCTTGAATTTCTGTGGCACATCAAATATGTGTAGCAAATTAATTGTATGCCCTCTGATCATGTTGTGCTCACCTGACTTGGGCAAAAGAGTGTGCCTTAGGATCCAGTTGACCGTTGGCAGTCCTGACAGAAGAAAATGGACTGACCCAAACTTGAAAGTCTCAACAGCTTTGTCTGGGATCTCCTTGTACATCTGTGACATAGAATTGTGATCCATCTTTTTCTTGGCATAAACATCCAAGTCATCTTCACTTTCCTTTGGGGCATTGATCAGATTGGCCCATTCCTCAATAGTTGATTGGTATCTCATTCCTTCAGACATCCAAACTATTCTGCCATCTGGATAGAAATGTGCTGTGGAGTAGAATTGCATAATGAGCTCATCATTCCAGTTTGTGAGTTTCTGCCCAACAAAGTCTGCAACTCCACACGCACTGAAGCTGTCATACACTCCAGGATAGTGTTCTTCATTCTCCTTCATGTAGGTCCAGTCGACCCACCTCATATCACACACTATAGGCTTCTTCTCCAACAAGATTGTCTCATAGAAGTCCTGCTGTTCCTTTGTGTGGAACCTGTAATCAACAACAGTCCTTCTCCTGGTGGAATATGGATCTGACTCTCTCCATAGCCTCAACCCTGAGTCTCTCCTGATCTTCATGTTCTCAGCCATAGGATGAGCATCATTGGGGTCTGGAATCTTGGGTTTGAGCTTCCTCAGGACTTGTCCTTCATCATCTTCATCAGCGGCAACTTCAGGCACTGGGGCCTTGTTCTTCTCAGCAGCTGGTATACTCCTGGTATTCCTCTTAGGTGCACTCTTGGGCTTGGAGGCTGCTTTGGGTGCTTCTTTGGGCTTTGATGTTGCAGCCCCTGACTTTATAGCATCACCCATCAGCTTTTGTGCCTTGGGTGCTGGTGCAGCAACCTCTTCTTCCTCTTCTTCTTCCATCATGGAAGCCTTTCCAATCACTCTGGCCATGGTCTTCTTGACCCTTTCCTTCCTTTTCTTTCCTTATGCAGCAGGCTCTTTGGGTTTGGATTCCAAAGATGCTTGAGTGGTGGCTCTGGCTTTTGACATGGGTTGTCTTCCTGCTGGCCTTTTGATGTTCATCCCTGGCTTAACTGCAGCTGAGTTGTACTCCTTCTTGAGCACTTTCTTCTTTGATGTGGCCTCATCCTATACTGCCACATAATCTTCATCCTCAGACTCTAAAGTCTTCTTCTTTCTGGCCCTGGTGGCAGCTTTGGGTAAGTTGCTTGGGGTGCTCCTGCTACCATCATCTGAACTGCTAGAGGGACTAGTGCCCTCACTCAGGTGAACTTGCTCCTCTGACCTGTTCTGGCTGTCACTCTGATCAGACATATTGCAAACACTGACAGCAGACCCTGTGAATAGATATAGATGAGATAGAGTGGATGAGCATCACAAAATGCAGAAGTTTTTGCAAAAGAATGAGTCAAAAACTTAGTTTTAGTTTTTCACAGAAAGCATTTTGGATCAACCGATTTGTAAACTCGGTGATACCGAAGCAGCTGTTGGAACCTAAACTAGTGAACTCGGTCAGACCGAGTCACAGTTCGGTGGCACCGAGACTGCTAGGGTTTCACAAAGTCCTGAACTCAGTCACACCGATTTGCAATTCTCGGTCAGACCAAAAATTACATGTGCAATGGCCTGAGCCGAATCGGTGGTACCGAGTTCCACAACTCGGTGGGTCCGAGATGGTTTCGGCGGAAACCTAACCCTAAATTTTCAATTCACGACTAAACTATGGAGTGTTTTGACTGGATAAGAATGATCTCAATCGTGGCAAGATACATGGCGAACACAATGTGCTAGGAATGAGATAGGGATAGCACAGTGATCGAGTTCATACCCTAGTTCGGTGATGAACTCGCTATGGCGGCAACGGCGGGGATGATTCCCGTTGACAGCAGCGGAGACTAGCTGCAGGAGGCGGCTGGCGACGAGGAAGACGATCCGGAGACGCTGGAGGCAGAGCGGGCTAAGCGCGGGCGAAAAGACTTCGGAGAAATTTCCAAAAGTTTTGCCTGTGGATATATATAGCTCGACCCTGTCGGTGTGACCGAGTGGAACAACTCGGTGGCACCGAGATTCATAACTGCAAGCAGTTACTGAAACTCAGTGTGACCGAAAGGTTCAAATCAGTTGCACCGAGATTGAAAACCTAGACCGACTTAGTGATCTCGGTATGACCGAAATGGATGAATCGGACAGACCGAAACGCACAAAGAAGTTTTGGAAGTTTAAGTCTATGATGACTCGGGGACTCCGAGTGCTCCTCACACAGAGTGGTTCGAATCTGACTTGATCAAATTTGTGATGTAGCATGAATAGAGTTTGAGACGAGAAAAGCATAGATAGCTAGAGGGGGTTCTTAGGCATTCTTGTCCATCCACTTGGCAAAAGAAAAGAAAAACCAATCAATCAAAACAACAAGTGGATGTCCTCGAATGAGTAAAATATGCAAACAACATGCTCACACAATAAAATGGCAATTGAAATATGTGGTAAAGCATGCACAACCAATTCTAGCATCTATCAAACAATTTGCGATGACTAGGTCATCTATATATGAGTATATTGACTTAGGAGTCAAATGAGAAAATTTATCATAGGTCATACTCATCGTTTAAGCATAAGTGGGGTTACCACTTTTACATAAAGCATTGTTGTGTTCACACCATTAGAGTTGCTTTAGCTCAATTCTTACTTCGCCAAGGATGGCTCATCCTCCATGACCTCCGCAATGGTCATGGGGTCGCCCTGCTCCTCTGAGTTTTGCTCTGGAGAGCTCGGAGGTTAGCCCGCCTCAAAGTCGGCCTGGCGCCAAGAGTCCGTGGCACGGACCGTAATTTTGACGCGGCACCCTGGGACAACTACTTGAACCACATAGCTGCGAAGTTAGCCATTGCGACGACAGACAATGGGTGCAAATGCAAACTAGGGGTGGCAGATGCGGATGGAGGCTCAGACAATGGGAGAAGGGGCTCAACGGGGGCTGGGGTATGGCCGACCGACTTAAAATAGTCCGAGCAGGTGGAACGGCGAATGCATGATGCGGGAAAACAGAGTAGGCTACGATTCTCAGTCGCAGCGCCAACGTGAATGCGGGGTACCTGTGGGTGACTAATAGTGTTGATTATATCTTGTAGTTGATTATTATATGATTTATTTGGTGGGATATTATATGTTCAGATCTATTATGCTATTTAGTACCCCTCTGATCTTGAGCATGATTATATTTTTTTAGAGCACGGCGGTGGTTTTATTTTGAAGAAATTGATGAACTCTCATGCTTCACTTATATTATTTTGAGAGTCTTATAAATAGTATGGCAATTTTCTTAGGTTATGAATTTAGTCCTAATATGATGGATATTCAAGAGGGATGTAATAAAAACTTTCATATAAAGAGCATTGGATATATGAGAAGTTTGATTCTTTGCATTTGTTTTGAGATATAAAAATGATGATATCAAAGTCATGCTAGTGAGTAATTGTGGATTGGTAGAAATACTAGTGTTAAAGTTTGCGAGTCCCGAAGCATGCACGTATGGTGAACCGTTATGTGATGAAGTCGAAGCATGATTTATTTTTTAATTGTCCTCCTTAGGAGTAGCGGTTGGGGACGAGTGATGTACTTTTCCTACCAATCTATCCCCCTAGGAGCACGCGTATTAGTACTTTGCTTTGATGGCTAATAATTTTTTGCAATAAGTATATGAGTTCTTCATGACTAATTTTGAGTCCATGGATTATACGCCCTCTCACCCTTCCACCATTGTTAGCCACTCTAATACCGCGTAACTTTCGCTAGTGCATTAAACCCACCATATACACTTTCTCATAACAGCCACCATACCTACCTATTATGGCATTTTTATAGCCATTCCACGATATTACCATGCAACTTCCACCGTTCCGTTTATTATGACACACAACATCATTGTCATATTGTTCTCATATGCATGGGGCATTCATATAGAGTTATATTTTTGTTTTAGTATCGAGTTGTAAGTAAATAAAAGTGTGATGTTCATCATTATTAGAGCATTGTCCCATGTGAGAAAAGAATGATGGAGACTATGATTCTCCCACAAGTCAAGATGAGGCTCCGGACTTAAAAATAAAAAGAGGTCAAAGAACCAAAAAGAAAGAGCCCAAAAGAAAAGAGGAAAAAAAATGAGAGAAAAAAAGAGAAGAGGCAATATTACTATCCTTTTCCACACTTGTGGTTCAAAAATAGCACCATGTTATCACTACAAAAAAAATACACTTCCGTGATGATACGTGTTTGTCACAGTAGGTCGCTTTTTTGTCATGCATGTACATCCATGACAAATTTATGACAGAATCAAGATAGTCATACCTGTGCTGTCGTAGAAGTGTTTCATGACATTACCAAACTTATCATCAGGAAGTGTCGATTTTCCACGTGTAAAATCATCATTGGCTGGAGAAAACACATGTCGGCTCATTGTAGGGACAGATGTCAACCACTCATTGGACGGAAGGCGCCTATGATACGTCGACACGTGGCACGGCCAAACAGAGGCCCATTCCTGTGAAAAGGCCGGCCCATTTGACTTGGTCAAAAGGTGGCGGGCCGGCCCATGGAAAGCCTGTTAACGGCATGTTCACATATAGCCCATTTACAGCCCGCTAACCCAAGGCCCGTTACGCCCTATCCGAATTAGGCCTAGTAGCGTCATCTGGGCCATCCAATATGATTCCAGCCTGTTTTCACTTCTGGCCCATTTATGGCCCATGACGTCTTTAGGCCCATATGAGGCCCTATGTAACTCTTGGCCTATTAACGGCCCGTGGTGAAACTGGCCCGTAATGAACAGTGTATCACTTTACACCCATTAACGGCCCGTGGTGAAACTGGACCGTAATGAACAGTGTATTACTTTATACCCATTAACGGCCCCGTTATTCCGTTGGGCCATTTCCAGCCCATGTTATCTTTCGGCCTTCTCAGAGCCCATTTATTTTTGGGCTCATTTCCAGCATTCGTTTATTTACGGTCCGTTACTGTCATTTTCTGCTTGTGGGCCAAATTCAGCCCGTGGTTACAGTCGGCCCGTTTGTGGTCCGTTAATACGTTGGGCCGTTTTCATAGCGTCATCAAATACGGCCTATTAACGATGGCCCGTGACGGTCAGCCCATGAACGGACGATTCCAACTCTAGCCCGTTTACGACCATAATGCGGCCTGTTATTGGCCCATGTTTGGCCAATCGATCATACGGCCGGTATAAGGCCCATTGATGATACGGCCCGTAGAAGGCCCATTGTTTCTACGGCCCGTAGAAGGTCTACTGTTTCTACGGCCTGTAGAAGGCCCACTGTTTCTACGGCCCGTAGGAGGCCCAGTGTCACTACAGTAAATATTAGCCCATGGTTATTGTGGCCTACTTTAAAAAAATAGGTTATTGCAGCCACTAGTTAACCGCGGAAAAAGAACTGCAATGACTACAAGCAAAGAAATAAACAAGACAACAAGGAAATAAATAAGCAAGCAACTAACGCTAGGCTATCACGGCTATTACACATATTACATCCACTGGGCATCAAAGTTCGCCACCAGTGCAAATATAGGGAACAAAGTAGCATATCATATACAGTGGCCGTCAAAATTGGCCACCAGTGCAAATAAACGCGGCAGCAAAACAAGAGCATAACTGAAACAACTTTAGAAGAGCTCAAGAAACATTATCCTGGGTATCCACCATGCTGGCAATAAGCTTAGCAAGCTGATTAGCTTTGTCCTGTTTGGCGCTAAAATCCTCCAACGCTTGCTGTTGCACCAGAAAGTATGCATCTGAATGCTCAAGGGACTTCCGCAGTCCTTCCGCTTCTTGTCGCAGCACAGCTGATCGATGTCTTTCAGCTTGTAGTTGAGACTCAAGAAACCGAACTGATTCAGACAGTGAGTTGGAATAGCTTGTGCAAGCGGTAGTGGCCAGTAACTCCAACACTAAACCAAGACAGGATGTGTCACTATCCTGAACCTTATCTGCATTACTTCCTTTACCGTTGCTTAATAAGGCACTCTTCCCCAATATTCTGTCAGCATTCTAAAAGAAGAAACAAGCAGACACATAACAAGTTTAGCATGTACTAGTATATGAAACTCATTTCGGTGAACCAGTTCATTAGTAAGGTGGACATGATTAAACTACCAAGTCTTCTGTTGCCAAGTACTAGTACATAATAAAAGCATCAAACAAACATATATCTATGTCCTATGGTAGCAATGGAATCTTAAATTAGAACAGTTGTTCTTCAGGTTTAGGCACTTGTTCTACATGAACAGAGTACAATAAGACGCAAGAATATAATACTTAACAAATAGAAAATGAGCTCATAGACCTTACCACATTCTTGGTTCGGGACCAGTACAGAACAAGGCGTTCCCAATCATCATCCAGTAAATGTGTCTCAGGAGAACGTAAGGGAATTTGATGAGTTTCTTTGCCAGTGAAGTACGTTTTCTTCAGGTAATTCCGATACTGCCACCAAGCATTCTTGAAGATAGCAGAGGTATTAGCACAGGTTACCTCATCCTGAGTTTCCAAATCGGTCCTTCTCTATAGAGAAAAATGGGAAAATTTGCTTTATTATAACCATCATGGAGGTAGGATGTATGGGACGAAGCAAAGTAATTGCCATGAATAACATTACTTACACATAACTCCTGGATAAACACCTGCAACTGGCATTTTCCTTCATCTTCAGTATAATATTTCCAAGATGGGAAGATACGCACATACAATTTAACAACATCAAATGCGATAGATGCTAAACTACGACTAGCTGGTTGTGCTTCCTCCACAGGAATAGGCGTACTAACTGGTGGAGTTGGGGTTCGCCGTGATAGTACTGGCCCTTTGGGCACTGGAGCTGCCTTACTAACTGCTCTTGTTTGGGAGCTCTGTGGTGGAGATGGTGCTGTGTCAACAGGAACTGGGTTACTATCGGCTGGGGTTGGGGTTAGATTGGGTGAAGCTGGTTCTCTGTCCATCGTAGTAGGGGTACAATCTGCGAGAGTTTGGGTTATGTGTGGTAGGGCTAGTTCTTGTGCATGTACAACCGGGGTGCTATCTCCACCAAGAGGTAGCACTGTTTTATTTGAAGACCGTGTTTTTAGTCCACTAGATACTGGTATCACCCGCTCTAATTCAAATGGATGATAAACAGGAAACATAGTTGAATGTACATACATTGTATGAGAGACATATGCAATAGATAGTGTGGAAAAAAGAGGGCATGAAATAGTTTACATGTATATTGTTTAACTAAAACGGATAGCAAGACATAATTTCACATATATGATGTCTATCTAAATTAGATAGCATAGCATAACATAATTCAAAGATATGATGAATAACTAAACAGGATCGCATGTCATAATTCATGTACATGTTATCTAAGTAATCAGGATCACATCATTTAATTCACATATGTGATTTATATGCTAAACAGAGGGCATTCGATATGATGTCTGAACTAAGAACATGGTGTTGAATATTGTGTATATGATGTCTAAACTATGTAATGCAAGACACCGTATGCATGATATTAGCAGTATAACCGTGCCAAGTTAGAGTATACACCTCAGTGGGGGAATAGGACTGGTCATCTATCTCTGAATCCATCTCGGAGGAGCTATCGGGACCCAACAAGAGATCTGCTTCGACAGGTAGCACTGTCTGCTCTGAAGGCCTTGTTTTCACTCTAGATTTTTCCATCTCCCACTCAAATGGCTGATTCACAGGAAGAGTAGTTTAATGTACAAACATTATTGACCAATGGAAATGTAATGAAGAAAAGGATGGGCAAGGTATCATTCAAATATATGATGCCTGGTTAAACAGGATGACATTGCACATTTCACATATATTATGGCTGGCTAAAAGACATGAGACTGCATAATTCCCATATATGATATAGAAACTAAACAGGTGGCATTACAGAACATGTCTAAACTAAGCAGATGACATATATGATGTCAAAAGTAGGCACTGCAAGGCAACATATGCATGATATGACTAACGTCATCATGCCAAGGTAGAGTAAACACCTTGGAGGGGTAAATAGGAGTGGTCAGCGGCGTCCGAATCCGCCTCAGAACAGATATCTTCCTTTGGATTACAATCTGGACAGGGGTGGGGAGGGTTTTCCATTGAACCCACCATGGAGCGATGTCTGGATGACATTGTATTGCCGCGCAAAACTCTTCTCTTTTTCTCTACATGTTCAGCATGACTGTGTGCAATATCTGACATGCATACGAAAAAATATGGTGAGATTATGTAAGGAGAGCATGCAGAAATTTAGAGTGATGGTAACAACCAGTGGATTGATATTTTTCCGTTGAACCAAAATAGCCCTAATGGATCGACGTGAATGTATAGTAATAAGTGATGCAACAAGTGTACAACGTCTTTGCCGTAGACGTGTCGACCTCAGCATCATTGGGTTGGTCGCTGAAGCAGTTGAGGCAGAGGTGGCTGTCGAAGGTGTGGAGGAAGATCTGAGGGCGATGTAGACGGCGTCCAGGGCAATGGTCTGTTGTGATGGATCGTTCTGTCGTTGGAGCAGCTCCGGTGAGCCGTAAGACGTTAAGGCTGAAGCAGCACAGGACAGCCATCGTCAATCTCAAGTGGGATTCTATTAGCATCTCCAATAGATGATGTAAAATGGATGTAAAATTAACATCACCAAAAACCACCTGACTACAACAGATGAGGTAAAAACTGTTGACTCTGAACTTAACTGTCGAAACTGAAATTTATTGTGGAATCTGAATGCTACTGTCGAAACTGAACGCAATGGTAGCAGAGAGGCACTTGACATGTAGTTTAGGGAGGGCCTGCAGTTCATCTTCAACCTGCACCCCCTGAGCCGCCAGCCACCACCGGCCGAACCACCGGCCCCAGCGCCGCCTCGCCGCCCCGGCCAACCCTCTAGGCCCCCCGCCCCCACCCTGAACCCTAAGATAGATAGTGGGGTACCTCTGCGGCGAGCCCCCGTCCCTGCTGCGGGTAGTTCTTCCTTAACTCCGGTGAGCCCCCTCAACCCCTGAAAATCGACTGTCCCAAAAGTCGATTCAGTCGACTGAAGTGTGGCTTAATCGGAGCAGAGCAGCATCACGAGCGAGGGGGAGAGCAGCAACAGCAGCTGGGCGACCGAGCGATCGAGCGAGAGCCAGAGCAGCAGCAGCAGATCCGGCTGGTATGGCCGCCGCCGCCGAAGGGGCCTCACACTGGGGGAGAGCCGTCGTGGAGATGTCGCCCGCGGTGCCGGCTTCAAGATAGCCACTCCATGGGGGTGCGGGATTGAGCACCGTCGGCGCCGGGAGGTCGAGTTAAGGAGAAGGTGCGATGCGATGAGTGTACAACCTCTGTGGTGGCGCCGAGTAGGCCTCGGCTTCGTCCGAGGAGTCGGTGAGGATGCTGCGGTTCCGGTGGAGCAGGTTAAGGTGGTGCTCTGGGGATGGAACAGCCGCGATAGACGAGGCGATCGTCGGAGCAGCTCCTTGGAGGTGGAGGACGGGGCGGCTAAACTAGCGGGACGGCGAGATGGACGATGAATCCTCATCCGGGAAGGTGGACGAGGGACGTCGAGTTGTTGCGGTGGACGACGTCATCGGGGAAGAGGCTCCGGCTAGGCAGCGGTGACGTGGCGGACGGAGGAGGGTGGGGTTTCGCGACTGGAGCGAAGATGTTATGGCGGCCTGGGATTTCGAATGGAGAAAAGGGGGTGATGGGAGGGGGTGAAGCATGACTTAGGAACGCGCTTGTCCAAAATGTAGGGTGTGTTACAAAAGTACCCCCACCGACTTGAACTAGAGGCCCTTTCGGCTCAGGGTTAGAAGGGGTATTTCGTGTGTCAGGATTTGGCAACTGGAAGGAGTTTCCGCGCGCGTTGTAATTTCGGGATAG
Organism: Triticum aestivum; assembly: GCF_018294505.1. Taxonomy (NCBI): domain Eukaryota; kingdom Viridiplantae; phylum Streptophyta; class Magnoliopsida; order Poales; family Poaceae; genus Triticum; species Triticum aestivum. The sequence goes on from NC_057812.1 coordinate 407,920,371, forward strand.
CAAGGCACGGGTTGTGAAGGCGCCAGTTTTGGGAGCACGATATCTGAATTTTCGGGATATAACAAGATGCGAATTGAATTTTACGGACAAGCCTAACATGTAGTAATATTGTACTTGTACGTACCAAATCAATTCGCACTTCCCTCAACCAAAAACAAAACGAAAAAAATAAAACTATTCACACCACACAAAGAGAGAGTCTTGCCCCGTTTTACTATACAAATGCTATTCAAAGCTACTCCCTCCTTCCATCTATATAGGGCCTAATGCGCTTTTTGATGCTAACTTTGACCAAATATTAGAGCAATGATATATGACATGCAACTTACACAAAGCACACCGTTAAATTCGTCTGTGAAAGGTTCTTTTAATGATATAATTTTCACATTGTGCATGTCATGTACTATTAATATTATCAATAGTCAAAGGCGGTCTTAAAAATCTCATTACGCCCTATATAGATGGAAGGAGAGAGTATGAATTCATGTTATGTCCGATTAATTTTTTTCGGTTACTGTATAATGCATGTAACCTACTCATACCAACATTTTAGTGCATTCCAAATGTCTATACTACCTCTGCAATTCGAACTAAATTTGAATTCGTTTCTCCATTTCAATAAGAATCTACAATCATGATTGTTGCAAACTTCAATCATCATAGTTTCCTTGCTACCGTTTTTTTACAAGAGTAGAGATAAAATATATTAAATATAGTATACCATGTTCATAACCACACCATGTGTATCACCGTTATATATATTCACACATCCGTCGGTTTGAAACACTATGATAAATTCTTCAAATATCCAAATTCTCTTTTTATAATGAAGTATATATGATCTCTATTCGTCTTTTACACCCACACAACCCTCTTATCTTTGTAGCTAGCGCTAACTTTCTCTTGTGCATGCACACGCTCGCATCCCTATCACCCTCCCTCAGCATTCTCTAGCTCCATCACGCAAATTCATCTTTTCACTTTAGGTCGTTCACCCACGGTGTGTGTAGGCCCCTAGCTCCTTCTTTACGGCACACATCGATCGATATGCCTCTCTAGCAAGGTGTGCCTAGCACAAACACAAGCTTCCCCTCTTCTCTTATCACCGTCCATGCCTCACTCCCACCACTCTTTTCATCGTTCTCGTAGTCGCACACTCCTCCCCCTCGATATAGTATGCCTCTCGTACCACCTCCTACATGCATCCCCCTCTCTCTCTCTCTATCCTTCTCCTCGTGCCTCATTTGCTTCTAACACACACATGCATGTATACCGATCGATCTCCCAACATATACCTAAATCGACTTTAAGTACCCCTCCCCATCGATCGACGTACCTCACAAGTTATGTCTCTACTTTCTCTTACAAATGGTGATTGATCTTCCTATGTAGTTACGTCTGCTTACCACAGCCACATCGTCCCCCTCTCATTTGTGCATGCCTCCTGACCCGTCTCTCACACGCACATGCACAGACAACAAGCAGCCCTCTCCTCTCTTATTGATATTGCGGGCGTGCCCTACGTTTGTCTAGCAAGCCTATCCCACCATTTGTTAGAAGCAACTCCACTACCACCCCCTCCAACACTCTAGCTCCGTCTCTCTCCCAACCTTATTCATCTCCTGCACATATGCATGGATGCCGATCGATCTCCCTTAATACATGAGGCAGATCGATCTGCTTAATACATGAGGTAGGCCTCTCTCCTCCTCCACACATATACCAACCATTGTACCTCTATAGTTAATTGGGCCTCCCTCTTCCCCCACCACACACCGATAGTCGAGCGCTGCAGGTAGGTATCCATGCCACAGAGACAAACTGCACATGTCCTATCTCATGTTCCAGTAGGCCAACCACTCTATATCTTTGACGTGGGCACACACAAATTCGATGGCACTCTTTATTGATCGTGCGCGCTCGCACACACACACACACA
>NC_057812.1:407922728-407924229 GCF_018294505.1 Triticum aestivum
CGATTTTTAGGGAGAAAAAGGTAGTCCTCTCTTTAGAGTATCTCACACAAGGCTCCGGTGGCCTCTCTCTCTCACCGTTGGTCACTGATCCGACGGCATCCCGTCCACTGGGGAAAGGGAGTGCGGTGGCCTCTCTCTCTCACATTGGTCACTGATCTGGCCACGTCCCGTCCGCCGGGGGAAAGGGAGTGCGGTGGCCTCACTCTCTCACCGTTGGTCACTGATCCGGCCGCATCCCGTCCACCGGGGGAAAGGGAGGAAGTGCATCATTTCTCCGTTCGACGGCGCCGAGGTGGCACATCCCGATCTGCGGTACACGCCGTTCTCTTTGACCAAGCTCCGGCGCGGCAGGGCCTACGCCACCTGCTCGCAGGTTCCGCCCGCCGCCGCTCACCTAGTTACATCCCGATTATCCCCTCCGGCGTTGCTCCACTGCCCGTTTTCTCACGTCGCTGCATGTGGATCTTCCATAGTTCTTTGCCCAAAACGTAGCTTGTCCGATGTACTTTCCATATTGCATTCTCGTCCTCACACCGTTTTAGACAAACACAACCGTGTTGTTATCTTCCCTTAGGACAAGGAATATGCTTCTTTTTTGTCGTCGCATGTGTCATCAACTGTTATTGGCCAGAAATTGTTTCCTTTCTACCTCTTTTTTGCAAACAGGGCTATCCATTTCACGTCGTTGCTATTGCGACCTTTTGGTGAACTGCACAAATCACTTCTTTTCTTAAGAGTGTTTTGTGTAGTTGTACTAAAATGTCACACGGGCAACGTCTCTACAATTCAGTGCGACTGCACAAAGGGAGATTGGTTTTGCTCTATCCTCCTCATCCAACTCCGAGCCTAATCTTCTCCAACTAGTTAGTCTTAAGAGAGACTGCAAAGGTGACCGTCTTCTATTTGTGTGTTTATTGTTTCATCAGCAGTCCTCTATTATCGTAATCAGACTTGATATCTTTGGAACAGAGACGCTCAGCTCTATTTTAGTGGAACTACACAAAATGATCGGAATGTTGCATGCTCCAGACAGCTACTTTTTTTCCCAACATGCCTTGTTGATTTAGACAGAGCTGGGGGGACGTTGCTGCCAATGAAAGCATGGATCAATTTTAATTTAACACCTTCTCACAACTTTGTCTTCAGTTGTGATGTAATTATTAAATTTGATCTGCTAATAATTGACATGCATTAGCAAGGAAGTTAGTTTTTTATTGTTTCCGAAAGAGCATCGATGGCAAGACACGCGAAACAAAAGCTGAAAGCTCACACCATTGTACAATTTCATGTCGCTGGAAAATTATTTGTATAGTACGTCAATTATGTAAACAAATGATGGAAGCTTGATAGCATTGCCAGAAGCCTCTTCATCATCCGGGTCCATGTGCCATGCACAAAATTATACTCCTTCGTTCCTAAATATTTGTCTTTTTACAAATTTCAAACGGGCATATTTTAGAGTGTAGATTCACTCATTTTGCCTCGTATGTGTACTCCCTCT
>NC_057812.1:407924239-407925644 GCF_018294505.1 Triticum aestivum
CCCTCTCTCTCTCTCTATCCTTCTCCTCGTGCCTCATTTGCTTCTAACACACACATGCATGTATACCGATCGATCTCCCAACATATACCTAAATCGACTTTAAGTACCCCTCCCCATCGATCGACGTACCTCACAAGTTATGTCTCTACTTTCTCTTACAAATGGTGATTGATCTTCCTATGTAGTTACGTCTGCTTACCACAGCCACATCGTCCCCCTCTCATTTGTGCATGCCTCCTGACCCGTCTCTCACACGCACATGCACAGACAACAAGCAGCCCTCTCCTCTCTTATTGATATTGCGGGCGTGCCCTACGTTTGTCTAGCAAGCCTATCCCACCATTTGTTAGAAGCAACTCCACTACCACCCCCTCCAACACTCTAGCTCCGTCTCTCTCCCAACCTTATTCATCTCCTGCACATATGCATGGATGCCGATCGATCTCCCTTAATACATGAGGCAGATCGATCTGCTTAATACATGAGGTAGGCCTCTCTCCTCCTCCACACATATACCAACCATTGTACCTCTATAGTTAATTGGGCCTCCCTCTTCCCCCACCACACACCGATAGTCGAGCGCTGCAGGTAGGTATCCATGCCACAGAGACAAACTGCACATGTCCTATCTCATGTTCCAGTAGGCCAACCACTCTATATCTTTGACGTGGGCACACACAAATTCGATGGCACTCTTTATTGATCGTGCGCGCTCGCACACACACACACACACATCATCCCTCTCTTCGATTCTATGGACACCTCAAGCCGATGATACCTCCACTCTCTTCTCATGGACCGCCCCCTCCATATATATGTTATATCCAAGACTCTATTTCACACACATTGCATATGTTAAATTTTTTGATTGACCCCCCCCACAAAAAAAACTCTCAAGAACCCACACACTATATCTCTCTAGGTTTGTATCTCTCTCACACAACCCCACGCAGGTGGTGTAAGTATACAAGAAGAGAATAGGTGCACCGTGCACGTACTCCCGCTTCGTGCCCAGCCTCACCTGCGCGGGTACACGGTGGAGCTCATTTCTTTACGAAATGGCAGCCCACGTGCTAATTTGAATGCCTGTAGCGGTTGTTTACCTAGGGAGGTCGTGTACCACACGTGCACGAAACAAAGTTCGACTTGACGCGTTGCCGCGTTATTTTTAAATAAAGTTATAGCGCTCAATGGCACATACACAGAATATAAAACGATTTTTAGGGAGAAAAAGGTAGTCCTCTCTTTAGAGTATCTCACACAAGGCTCCGGTGGCCTCTCTCTCTCACCGTTGGTCACTGATCCGACGGCATCCCGTCCACTGGGGAAAGGGAGTGCGGTGGCCTCTCTCTCTCACATTGGTCACTGATCTGGCCACGTCCCGTCCGCCGGGGGAAAGGGAGTG
>NC_057812.1:407925957-407944101 GCF_018294505.1 Triticum aestivum
TCCTCACACCGTTTTAGACAAACACAACCGTGTTGTTATCTTCCCTTAGGACAAGGAATATGCTTCTTTTTTGTCGTCGCATGTGTCATCAACTGTTATTGGCCAGAAATTGTTTCCTTTCTACCTCTTTTTTGCAAACAGGGCTATCCATTTCACGTCGTTGCTATTGCGACCTTTTGGTGAACTGCACAAATCACTTCTTTTCTTAAGAGTGTTTTGTGTAGTTGTACTAAAATGTCACACGGGCAACGTCTCTACAATTCAGTGCGACTGCACAAAGGGAGATTGGTTTTGCTCTATCCTCCTCATCCAACTCCGAGCCTAATCTTCTCCAACTAGTTAGTCTTAAGAGAGACTGCAAAGGTGACCGTCTTCTATTTGTGTGTTTATTGTTTCATCAGCAGTCCTCTATTATCGTAATCAGACTTGATATCTTTGGAACAGAGACGCTCAGCTCTATTTTAGTGGAACTACACAAAATGATCGGAATGTTGCATGCTCCAGACAGCTACTTTTTTTCCCAACATGCCTTGTTGATTTAGACAGAGCTGGGGGGACGTTGCTGCCAATGAAAGCATGGATCAATTTTAATTTAACACCTTCTCACAACTTTGTCTTCAGTTGTGATGTAATTATTAAATTTGATCTGCTAATAATTGACATGCATTAGCAAGGAAGTTAGTTTTTTATTGTTTCCGAAAGAGCATCGATGGCAAGACACGCGAAACAAAAGCTGAAAGCTCACACCATTGTACAATTTCATGTCGCTGGAAAATTATTTGTATAGTACGTCAATTATGTAAACAAATGATGGAAGCTTGATAGCATTGCCAGAAGCCTCTTCATCATCCGGGTCCATGTGCCATGCACAAAATTATACTCCTTCGTTCCTAAATATTTGTCTTTTTACAAATTTCAAACGGGCATATTTTAGAGTGTAGATTCACTCATTTTGCCTCGTATGTGTACTCCCTCTATTCCTAAAAATTCTATTCGTCTTAACAGAGATTTCAACAAGTGACTACATATGGAGCAAAATGAGTGAATCTACACTCTAAAATATGTCTATATACATCCGTATGTGCCAGTCCGTTTGAAATCTCTAAAAAGACAAATATTTGTGTAGTCACTCGTTGAAATCTCTAGAAAGACAAATACTCCGGAGTATATTTAAGAACCGAGGGGGTAGTGCACAACCGCATGGGAGATTCAGCCCGGTCGTTGCGCCGCATTAATAGTGAGTAATGAGCAGTCAAATCATAAGCCCCACCTTTCCCACTGTAAGTTGCTCTGAAGAAGCAACCATCAATACGCTCTTCTTTGAATCCGCTCATACTACTCCATCCATCACTGTTTATACAGCGCGCTTCAGAAAAAAGAAAAAAAATCTGTGGGACCAAGACGACTAGCGATCGGCCTGAAAAATAGCATTGGTAGCTATAGCATGACGTCTATTACTAGAGGGAATAATGTGTACACACATGCATGCAGTGCTTCCACCGCGGGTACACACATGCATGCACTTCGTAGTAGTGCAATACATGGAGAGAAAATTGTGGACTTGATTGCAGTTACCACGCCCTAATTAATTGAGCATTATACCAAACGCGTCTAAAGTCTCTCTGGTGGTGGAAATGCATTGAGAGAAATGCATCATAATGAAGTGCGCCCTGTAAACTATGACGGAGGGTGGAGTAGTATGAAGGTGCAAAACCAAGTACGCGTACTACTGTGCTTGGCTCTTCACCCCTTCGTGAAGTCGAACAATGATGGTACTCCGCATGTTGGGTACTACAGTGTATGCCTCTGACAATCTGACACCGAATGGACTGATGCATTTCCACCGAGGGTAGGTTGCATTAGTCAAAAGGCGTAAGCGAGCTTCACCTTGTCCTGCAAGCTTCTCCTCATTCTGCGAGTTGATGGGACACACCAAAAAGTAGTGCTAGTCCATACTCCCTCCTTTCCGGTTAATATGGCTTAATCTTTTTTGCGGGTAAATGAGAGAGCGTTATTCATGTATAAGCATTCTTAGGACGATCAGCCAAGACACTGGTCACTAGGAAGCGAGGTACCCCGCAAAAATAGAAGTAGGAAGCAAGGTGTTTCATCAAGCCAGCTCTCGGCCACATTCAAAGTGCAGCAAGCACAGTTCACACGAAGATGTGCCGCAAGGTTTGCTGACCTGTTTACATGCTGAATAACAAAAAAAGAGGAAATATTACTGAGCGCTACTATTTGTAACAGGATATGAGCCAGAATTAAGCGAGAATTGTGGCGAGTGTTCCATGCAATCAACTTCCATTATCACATGCGAGAACCCTCGAAGAGAACCAAATGTGTTGAAGATTGCTTTATCACATTTTAAAATTATAATAAGAGTGCAGACGCTCCTCCATCCGATTCCTAGTACTAGTATAGTACGTACCTTTATGGACTATAGTAGTAGTTCTAGTAAACTTTGCGCTTGGCTGTTCGGGAAGTCGAACAATAATAGCACTAGTAGTATAGTGTATGCTTCTGGCAATCTGACACCGAATTAACTGTTGCACGTCCACCGCCTGAGCGAGGGAGAGCTTGCATTAGTCAAAACTTTCTCCTTGTCCTGCGAGCCACCGCGCGCAAGCTTCTCCCGCCCTGCAACCTTCTCCTCATTCGGCAAGTTGACGAGACACAACAAAGTAATGCTAGTCCATGCTGCCTCCTCTCTGGTTAATATGGCTTAATTTCAAACGAGATAAATACACTGCCTGTCACTGTATATTTGTAAAAATACGGTCAGTGGACATCATAATACGCTCATTGCGCTCAATATATATATTTTCTGGTGTTCATACGGTCACTAGCTCACCCTGACTGAGTATGTGTGTGCATGCACGTGTAGGTTGAGCACTTGAGCGTGACCGTGTGTGTTCTGTCGTGTGCTCGGACATGCATGCATTAGGGCGTCGCGCGCGTTTTTGCGTCCATGTGTACGTGTGACTGTTGCATACACATAGGGGGGTACGTGTAGGGGCCACTAAGGAGCAGTCAAATCACACAGTAAGTTAGTCGGAAGAAGCAACCATCATTTCACTCTTGAATGACACGTACTCAATATAAAATGGTTGATATGGAGAGAAAAAGAAAACCACTATATATACACTAGTAGGAGCCTAAGCTACAAACCTGCTTTCTTAGGTTGCTCTCTTCACAAGCATAGAACGACGGGCCTGATCCTGCAGATGGGGGAAGGGAACAATGTTCTGCGTAGACGCGGTCGACATCGGCGAGGGAGAAAACCCACAGTCGGTGCGTCCCAATCGGGGGTCACCGCGGTATGGGCCGATGCCGCGTCCCAACTGCCCTTCTAGCTACAGCCCGACGTCCCAGGTAGTGCATCTTCCTTTTGGAGCCGGCTTGCTCCACTGCCATAGCTCCATCTCCATGTCGATCTTTCTCTACTTCTATTAGCTTCTATTTGTGATGAGTTTATGTCTCATGAACTAGTGCTAGTACTATTATTCTAATCACACTTCTTCAATATCTTTGCCATCAGGGATGCTCAGGTCGATTTTAGTGGAACTGCACAAAAGCATCGTATGATCCGAGGGTGCCAGCCGTCTTTCCTTCCCGACATGGAAAGTGCTATGGAACAAGAGGTACCAGAAGGTGGAGAACCAAAGAGTGATGCTTCTATTGTTGCTGACATTCTCACTAAAGAATCTCCCTCTAGCACATTCCTTCGACAGGTTCTACCTGGCCAGGAAATTAAATCATGTTTAGGGTTTAGGGTTTAAGTCATAGTGACCCCATCAGTAGTTTTTCTATCGTACATGCTCTCATAACTTTTTTCTTTAGTTGTGAAGTAAATATTGGCTATGATCTGTGAATCATTGATATGCATCAGCATGCGTGTTAGTTTTGCTTTGTATTTGATGGAATGTTGTAACGGGGCAAACTTGGAATAGAAATGAAAATGGAGTGGAAAAGTTTCCGTTTTTCCGGAGAAAAAATGGATACGGAGAGAAACTAACGTTTCGTTTCGTTGGATCGCGCCATCGAGCAAAACCAACATTTAAATCACGTCTGTTGTGTTCGTGTCTCACCCTCCTCCACGGCTCGACCCCACACGGTCGCTCGGCATGCCACTCACCGCAAACCGAGTAGTATACCATAACTTTCCCGCCTGCTTGTCGATGGATCGCACCATGGAGTACTAGCACTACTAGAAGAGATTGACGAGTTGGGGGAGGACAGCTAGCTGTAGCACGAACTCCCAAGAACTTACTACTGGAAGAGATCGCGCATGTTGTAGCCAGCTATTGCGACCTTTGAACGCGGAGCAGCCGCGTGCACCCGGAAGCGGCGGGGCGACGCTCTCTCAGCTGGCGCACCACAATCAATGTCGTCGCCAGTGAGAGGTCGCGTCCGCTCTGGCCGGGCATGAATGCGACACTGACCGTTTCGGGCGGGAAGCACGCGCGGGTGATGAAGAGGGTTCGGGTTGGTCAGGACCGGCCGTGGCAGCGGTCCGGACGTGCGCAAACAAGAGATGTTGTACGTTAATATTGCTACGTATATAATTAACAACGTAAATAATGTGCCAGTTGGACAAATATGATTGGAGATAGAGATGGAAATGGAATTTTACGTAAACACGAATATGCATGTCTATGTCTATGTGTGTGTGCGCGACGACTCTCGCGACCTGGAAGCGGGGGCGTGTTTTTGATCGAGTTTTCTTTCTTGGTACGTTAGAAAATCAGTTTGTCTAATTCACATCTAGATGTTATTTAAGGATATCACATCTAAGCTCCCACAAGTATATAATGTAGCAACAAGAAACAAAAAAAACTAGGAAAAGACCACAAACAGAGTGGACATCAACTTATATGTGACATAACTATGTCACATCTAGATGTGTCCTAGATAGACCCTTAAAAAATTGTCCGCCAGTTTTCGTTTCTTTTTTTGGGAACGCGCGTATTCTATTTAAAACCACTGCTATGGAGAGAAATTTTTACTCCATTATAGCCTCTTGTTTGATAGAGTTTCTCACGTCTCGCTCTCTCACCCTCTCCATATCAAAACAAGATGACAGTGTCCACTCTATCTCTCTCCTCACCGGTGGTCACAGATCTGGCCGAATCCCGTCTGCCGCGGGAGGTGAGGAGGTGCAGCGTTGACGTTGTCGCCGTCGGCGACGGAGGAAGCCGATGCGCACCGTCCTCTCGGAGCCGGCGCTGGCGCGGACGAATATCCTTCGCGCCCTTGTTCGCTGCCGTCGTGTGGGCAGATCCCGCCCGCCCTCCTAAACGACATCTCACCCACCTGAGGTATAACTTCTTGTACTGGTCCAGCTCCCCAGGTCGCTGCGTGCGGGTTTTCTTCTATGCGACTACTCCCCAGCTCCCCATGCATAGTAGCTAGGGTTCGTCGGCTGGTCCAACGTCACCTACTAGTACTATTATAGAGGAAATGCCACTCAAAAAGTTGTCCTGATTTATGCCTCGGTGGAGGTGTACATGTTGTTTCGACAAAAAGTACATGGTGGTTGTGTGGTCATTGTCCATATGGTGGTAGTACTATCACTGGTTAAATGAAGAAATGCTTTTTTTCTCGGGTATCCTGGTTTAGTTCCCATCAAGATAATTATGATGCTTCTGTTTGTTGGTGTACTTTTCATTAATTCTTATTGACAATTGAGATGTCATTGCTAACCCTTTTTTATATTTTTGGAAACAGCGATGCGTGTCTCCATACCCGGGCATGTCTTCCTCAATTTTAGTGGAACTACACAAAATTGGATGGCCATTGTTTTTCCACCTCACTGTCCTCTGCCACGTGGTTCTTCCTTCCTCGAGCTTGATTACTGAGAAGAAACAGACCACAATGAGGATTTGTCGAACTTCTTAGGTGCCTCACCCAAACTTGATGCCAAATGGATGATGCATCACCACGATGACCTATCGATGCTCATGGTTGCGCCTCATGGTTGCGTCGGCTGGTGAAGCTGATCGATTTTTGATGAAAAACAAGCTGTCTTCCATCAGTGCTCTTTGCTTGTTACGCACAAAGATGATATCCTTTGTCAGTTCACCTTGGTTGCGTTGGAGGCACAGTCGTCTTTCATGTTGGTGCAATTGTCGCTAGGGTTTTACGACAGGTGGGCCCAAAATGTGGCTGGCTCACCTGTCATACAGCCAAAAGCAGGTGCAGTGAAGGAACCGGAGCTCAGTCCGTACTACAGTAGTATATATATAAGCGGGAGCCTCAACGCTTGTTTGCTAGGGTTTGCAATCTCCACACGCTCGCTGCACTACATATATGTTACTCCCTCCGTTCCAAATTACTTGTCTTAGATTTGTCTAGATATAGAGGTATCTAGCACTAAAATGAGTCTAGATACATTTGCTAGGGTTTGCTATATTCACAGTCTCTCACCCTCTCTTCACCAGATCTAAACAAGACTGTGTTGGCCTCTTGTCTCTCTCCCCCCTCACAGCTGGTGAAGGAGGCGTCCGTATCCCATCGCACCGGGAAGGGGAGGAGGTGCAGCGTTCACTCTATCGCCTTCGGCGAGGGAGGCAATTCACTGCCAGCTGCGCTATTCTCTTTCACCCAGCGCCTGTGCGGGAGGGCCACCGACCCCTTCTTCCTCGCTACCGTACTTAGTGTGGGCAGATCCGGCCTCCCACCGCACGCCTTGCCACATCCCGATGACCCTAAGGTATAAGTTTCTTTGAAACCGTCGTTGCTCTAGCTGCATGTGGATCTTTTTTGATCTATAGTCGAATCTAGGTCTTGGTTCAAAGAGGAAAGAAGGGTGCGGTGGGCTGGAGCAAGAATCTAGGACGTGGTTCAATGAGGAAAGGAGGGGCAGAAAGTAGTATAGAGTGGCTATCCACCCACTTTGTAGGTCGAAAAGGGAAAAAGGGGGTAACCCAGTACACACATCTGTAAGGAACCGATCTCTTTGTTGAAAAGGGAAAGAAACTGGGGGGTCGGGTAGTTTGTGCACGACTAGATTTGCTGCCCTCACATAGGAAGAAGGTTCAAAGAGAACAAATATGGGACCAGCGCATATATGTTGCTTGGCTACATACTCTGCATCACCCATTTTTTTGTGTGGACGCACATGGTGCTGGCATGTCCCATGCAGCTATTTTGCTGTTGTTAATCTCAGAATTAACTACTGATCTGTTTTAAAAGAATTTCTCTGTTAATATGAATCAATGCAACCGTTTTAGAAATGCTACTGTCCTATACTTTGTTGTCCATCAAGATAAGGTAGATGCTTCTTTTTGTGGCCGCAGGTTTCATCCTCCTTTATTGGCTAGTAATTGTTTTCTTTTTTGCCTCTTAAAACAGGGATATCTATTCAACTTGTTGCTATAGAAAACTTAAATTTCACACCGGCAACTTTGCTTGATTTCAGTGCAACTGCGCAAAACTTGATTGGATTTCCTATTCGTGTTGGTAGATTCATATTTTATGTTGGTCGTCTCATGAAAGGTCAATACAGGCCTTCATCCACATGATTGTGCAGTGTGCTTTGAGATGTTGTGCTACTTGTATTGGTACTGTTTTAAATAAATGATGAATTGAAGCTATTGTATTGCTATCTTTTCCCATTAAGTAGTGAACAACAAAGGGGACCAACCCAGACATGATGCTTGTTGCTTTGTTACAAAAAATTCAGAATCACCCCCTTTATAAGCCAGTAATTGATGCCACTCTCAAAATTAACTACTGAATCTTATTTCAAAATTGCAACACTTGTTAGGGATTGGCGGGATTACCATTTTTGTGGCCGCATGTTTCATCCTCCTTTATTAGCCAATAATTGATTCCTTTTTTGCCTCTGTTTATACAGGGATATCTATTCAACTTGTTGCTATTGTGACATTTTACTTCGCTACGCGAAACACTTTGCTTGATTTCAGTGCAACTGCACAAAACGAGATTGGATTTCCTATTCGTGTTGGCAGATTCGTACGTAATCTTGTGTGCATCATGACAGGTTGGTACTTGCCTTCATCCACATGATCGTGCAGTGTGTTTTGAGATGTTGTGCTACTTGTATTGGTAGTATTTTAAATAAATGATGAATTGAAGCTATTGTATTGCTGTCTTTTCCCATTAAGTAGTGAACAAAAATGGGACCAACCCAGACATGATGCTTGTTGCTTTGTTACAACAAATTCAGCATCACCCCCTTTATAAGCTTTGTCGTTCTTTATACATGTTGAAACAAGGTATTGTTAAGATAATGTCTCAGTCAATATGAATGAATCACACTGATGGAGAATTGCTACTCTCCTGCTTTGTTTCCCATTAAGATAAAGTAGATCAGTAGATGCTTTTCTTCTGGGAGTACAAGTCATCAACCGTTATTTCTTAGTAATTGTTTCCCTTATACCTATTGTTGCTTACAGGGATATCAAAATTAAAGCTCGGTTTTATTCCGACTTCGATTTTAGTTGAACTGCACAAAAGGAGCCAATGTGTAAGGCAAACTGCTGCATTACTTGGTCTAGTTGGTCGTTCCACTTTGCAGAAAGAAGCAGTCACTGTTTGCGCTACATTACAGAAGGAATGAACGAGAAGCTTTACAGAGTATTATTAGACACCGGTCACATGACTAGTCTGCAGAGACCATTGGAAATTTAACAATACGTGGAGTGCCCTGGGCAAAAAGTGCCCAAACAAGTATAAAAGCTACAACATGACTCCACGATCATAGGCATTACATATTTTGAATGGGAAAAGCTTGTCAAAGTTTAATCATTGATGTTAGCAAGAAGACGTTAGTTTAATATATTGGAATTGGAAAACCTTGTCAAAATTTGCTCATTGATGTTAGCCAGAAGACATGCATTTGATATTTTTGAGTGGTACGCCCTTGCTGTGAGCAGCATCGAGTGTTTTTTCCTATTCCTGTGTTCAGTTTAGAAGTAAATAGTTACTCTGCTGAGATATTCCTGTGTTAAGAGTTTGTTCTGAATATTGTCTATGTAATGCCAGGCCTTGTGTTTGATTGCAAAGTTGAGCTTGGAATGTTGTGCCATGCGGCATCACGAGCTGTTCACCGTGCCTCCTGAGAATAATGCTTCGTATTGTTTTGCATGTCGATCTAATGCCAGTGATTTGCTTGTTAAGAAGATCATCCTCTTCTGTTGTTTCCGTGCTTAAGAAGTTCATCGTCTGATGTTTCATTCATTAAACCAGAACAAAGCACACGAGGGATTTTATACTAGTTCGGCCCCTTCGATGAAGGTAAAAGCCTACATCTAGTTGTGGTTGGTATTGCTGGGGTTTCGATGACCAGGGAGCGAATCCGCTTTGCCTGGCTCTTGAGTAGTTGTCTGTTGTCCCTAAACCGATGCCGAGTCATCCCTTTATATACATAGGTTGACGCCCACCGGTTTACAGAGTCTCGAGGCCTGATCATACACGTCTCCGGCTCGGTCTCTATTCCTTCTAACTTATAATACAAGTTACATGAAAGAGTCGGTTTACATCTACATGCCTTAACTCGCCTTTGGGCCTTGGGCCTTCGTAAAGCGCCACCATCCTCACGTCTTGATGGGCTTCTATATTCATGGAGTTAACCCGGCCACTCCTATCCGGTTTACCTCCAGTAATCATATCCCCAACATTAGGCCCCAGATTGATTTGAACTTGTTCATGTAAATCTTCAATACTTAGAAAAATTCTTGCCCTGTCACCTTCATATAGATCTGGTAAACCGTCGTGATGTCATCCTTTAGATCCGTAGTAAACCGCCATGACGTCATCTATTTGTTGAAGACGAAGATACCCTTAATTAATGATTATCCAACCATCGAGGCGACATCCTTATTAACTATCCATTTTAAGCTCCTCGATTCACGCACTTCTCGCTTATCGCTTCACCTTATAAATAGGACCATGGGCCCTTCTCTTTTCCCCCTTTGTCTCCTTCACTTCTTCTTCCTCCTTGTGACGCCTCTGCACCCGAGTGCCGCCACCGTTGCCGAGCTTCGCCTCCACCTCTTCGTTGGCCGTTGCATCAACCTGGTTGCATCAGAGATCCGCAGTGTACCTCCGCTGCTTCAACAGCTGTTGTAAGTCCTTTCCTTTCCTCCTTTGTAGATCTGCCTAGGGTTTCCTTCTTCGTCGAAGTTCATCGAGGCTCCGACACTGTTCTTCCCTGTTTCTCCTTAGTCCACGGATAAGAACTTCAAACTTGATGTATTCCATGTAATGTCTTATCTCTGTTACCACAACAAACCCTTATGCGCATAAAAACTGATCTGGTCCTTTGTGAACTCCTTGGGGACCAACCCTTTTAGGTCTAAATCTTTTTGATTTCCTGTCTTACGGTAGATCCAAAATTTCCCTGCAACCTTGTGAAATATGTTTTACCTTAATTTGTCATTTTTGCCTTAGATCTGTATCCTCTTTACCACATAGGCGGTTTACCTTTGTAAAAGCAATCTATCACATACCATTAGTCCCCTGGTGAACCGGCAAGCCTTTTACCTCCGTTGTTATACTCCAGTTTAACAACATGCTATACCTTTGTTCTGATATAGCCTTTTCATTCATTATTGTATCAGCCTCCGATTTACGCAATTTACATACTTGTATATATTTATTCCGTTGCATCTTATGCATCACCATGAATGATTTGTAAACCGGTATTTCCTTTCAGCTTTTCGCTTGCAATGTCCAAACAGTTTTATGCTTGTAACTGGGCTCCTTCCCGGGTTACCGAGGAGCAACTTAACGGAATGGTCAGAATTGGTACCTTGCCCAAAAAGAGTGAGATCCGGTGGCGAGTTCCTGGACCGGAGAATCCTCCCACCCCTAAATAGGCTGAGGTAGTAGTATTTGTTGATCACATAGCCCGTGGTTTCAAACCGCCTGGGTCAAAGTTTTTTCGGGATGTGCTTGCCAGTTTCCAGCTCCACCCTCAAGATATTGGACCTAACTCAGTATCTAATATATGTAATTTCCATGTCTTCTGTGAAGTGTACTTACAAGTAGAACCAACTGCTGAGCTGTTCCGGGATTTTTTCCATCTGAACCGGCGTACTGAATTTGTAGACGGACCCAACACTGAACTTGGTGGCGTCTCTATTCAAAAAAGAAAAGAGGTTGAATTTCCTCTCTCCAAGATGCATAGTCACCCCAAAGAGTGGAACCAAACTTGGTTCTACTGTAAAGACACCTCCCTTGAAGACGAGAACCCTCTGCTGGGTTACCGTGCTCACCGGCTTTCCTACACTCACCCACTGCTGCAACGTCTAAGTGCCCAGGAACGGGCCTCATATGCCCCTCAACTCGCCAAGCTCCGAGCCTTTATGGCCAATGGTTTATCAGGCGTCGCCTTTGTGCATTGCTGGATATCCTGGAGCATCTTACCATTAAGTCGCTGCTCCGGTTTAATGTGTGAGTACACTGGTGAATTATAAGACTCCCAACGTCACATCAATATTCAGCTAACCGATGAACAAGTTACTGAGGGTGTCAAGAAGATTTTGAATGAATTGGAATCTGTCTGCCGCCAAACCGGCTTGAACCCCTTCTACGCAAAAAACAAACCGCCTGCTGTAAGTACTGTCCTTCTGCTTCACACTTGATATCTTGTAGACTGTACAACCTGTGAATACCATTTTGCTTGTTTATAAACAGGGCGATGATCCATTCTAGAAGAAGAAACCTTAAGAAAAAGCGACAAAGCCTTCCCGTCCCAAGACAAAAGCCGTCAAGAAAACCTCAAAGTGGAAGGCAGCTGAACGTATCAGCATGGAGCTGGATGACGACTCGGATGAACCGGAAGTTGAGGTAGAACTTGATTCACTTGGTTCCCTTTTCATGCATCTCATTAACCATGATATTTATCAGGAGGGCGAGGGCAGCCAAGCTGACGATGTAGAGGTAATTATCCTTTCCTCTGGTTCAGACTCTCTGCCAACACAAAAACTCCGTCAAGCGATCCGGAAAGTAAGCTTTTCACATCCTCTTGCTCACTTGGACCCAACATTTATTTTGAAGAAACAGCAGCACGAGGCTCGCCACACAACCCGGCACAGCGGCCAAAAGGTCACTTCGGCCGGTTTACCTGACACCCCGGTTCGAAAGCGCTGATTTGAGGTCTCACCTCCTTCTGACAATTCTTATCCCAAGGCAGGTTATTTCCGACAACCTCTTAATCCGTTCGATTCAAATTATCGGGTGACACCTCCCTCATCTTCTGGCGAGTCAACAGCGACCCAACTTCCTCCTCTTAAAAACGTAGCTGGGTAAGTATTTGAACCCCTTCTTTGAATATTTCCATACTTTGTATACTATGCTTAACTTTCGCATCTTTTTCTGTTTTAAGAGCCAAGGCCAGACCCAGCAAAAAGGCTCGGGTGAATAATCCATCTGAAGACCACGTGGTTTTTGAACCGGAGCAAACAGGTGAACCGGACCAAACTGTTGAACCGAAGGGTCCCAATCCTGAAGCCACCTTTGATGAGCCTCCCCCTCAAGAGCACAATGTCGATGAACAACCAGAAGTTGATATTGCTGTGGCTGATGCTGAACCGACAGATCCAATCCGGGATAGTCCGGTGAGAGCTACTGAAACTCCATCATCTCCAGAAAAAGCTATCGAAGATAAAGAAGGCGAGGTTACCATTACTGGTATTGGTCACACCTCTCCTGGCCATCCTGTAATCTTGGCCAAACATAGTGCTAAGGAAGAGCGTGCTGCCATGGAAAAAGGCAAATGGAGCACTGACTTGTCAAGCTATGCCCATCTCAGCGCTCAAGAGCTCCACTCCGGTTTTCTAAACCGTCTGCACTCAAACCGTGACTATGAAGCCGGTTTGGTGAATTTGATGAAAGAGCGCTATGATGTATTTTCATCACTTTCCTTTCTTAAATCCAAAGTACAAGCATCAACCCAAGTAGCCCCCAAAGGCCGGTTTATGATGACAATCATAAACCGGGACTTTATAAGACATTATCTTTTACCAACTTGTTCTCCATATACCAACTGATCGTTTGAAGTAAATCAGATGTGATCATTATATTCCTATAGTTTTTCGCCTGTGTAGCCCCCAAGGGCCGGTTTAGCATTGCGAGGTAAACCGGGTCTTCCATCAATGTGTCAGCTATGAACAGATGTACATTAGCCCCCAAGTGTTAAGGACAATGCTTGCATTGTACTTGAGACTTGTGAAAAATATGTTGATGATAGAACAAATAGGCCGGTTTGTCCAAAAAGGCCGTGGACGCAGAGGCAGCCCTGAAGCAGGTGGTGGAAGAACTGACCGGCTTAAAGCGGCAGATTGACGCCATGACTTCTGCTGTGTTTGGTAAGTGCCCTGTAGGATCGAAAGTATGTCTAGAGGGGGGTGATTAGACTACTTGACCAAATAAAAATCTAGCCTTTTCCCAATTTTAGTTCTTGGCCGATTTTAGCTATCTTAGCACAAGTCAAGCAATCTCCACACAATTCAAGCAAGCATGCAAAAGAGTATATGAGCAGCGGAAAGTAAAGCATGCAACTTGCAAGAATGTAAAGAGGAGGGTTTGGAGGATTCAAACACAATTGGGGACACGGATGTTTTTGTCGTGGTTCCGATAGGTGGTACTATCGTACATCCACGTTGATGGAGACTTCAACCCACGGAGGGTAACGGTTGTGCGAGTCCACGGAGGGCTCCACCCACGAAGGGTCCACGAAGAAGCAACCTTGTCTATTCCATCACGGCCGTCGCCCACGAAGGACTTGCCTCACTAGCGGTAGATCTTCACGAAGTAGGCAATCTCCTTGCCCTTACAAACTCCTTGGTTCAACTCCACAATCTTGTCAGAGGCTCCCAAGTGACACCTAGCCAATCTAGGAGACACCACTCTCCAAGAAGTAACAAATGGTGTGTTGATGATGAACTCCTTGCTCTTGTGCTTCAAATGATAGTCTCCCCAACACTCAACTCTCTCTCACAGGATTTGGATTTGGTGGAAAGAAGATTTGAGTGGAAAGCAACTTGGGGAAGGCTAGAGATCAAGATTCATATGGTTGGAATGGAATATCTTGACCTCAACACAAGTGTAGGTGGTTCTCTCTTAGAAAATGTGTATTGGAAGTGTAGGTATGTTCTGATGGCTCTCTCCACGAATGAAGAGTGGGTGGAGGGGTATATATAGCCTCCACACAAAATCTAACCGTTACACAAAATTTGCCAAACTCGGTGGGACCGAATGGTTAAACTCGGCCGGACCGATTCAGCAAACCTAGTGACCGTTAGGATTTTCGATGGGACTGAGATGCAACTCGGTAGGACCGATATGGTTAGGGTTAGGGCATAACGTATTCTCGGTGTGACCGATTACACAAACTCGGTGGGACCGATTTTGGTAATAAGCTAACCAGAGAGTTGGTCAGGTAAACTCGGTGGGACCGATTCGCTCATCTCGGTGAGACTGAAATGTTACAAAAGGTAAACAGAGAGTTTACATTGCAATCTCGGTGGGACCGATCGCTCATCTCGGTAAGACCGAAACTTTACAAAGGGAAACAGAGAGATTACAATCCCATCTCGGTGAGACCGAGATCCTTATCGGTGGGACCGATTTGCCTAGGGTTTGTGGCAGTGGCTATGACATTTGAAACTCGGTGGCGCCGGATAGAAAGAATCGGTGGGGCCGAGTTTGAATTTTGGTTTAGGTCATATGTGGATGTGGGAAGGTAGTTGAGTATTTTGGAGCATATCACTAAGCATTTTGAGCAAGCAAGCCATTAAGCAACACCTCATCCCTCCTTGATAGTATTGGCTTTTCCTATAGACTCAATGTGATCTTGGATCACTAAAATATAAAATGTAGAGTCTTGAGCTTCAAGATTGAGCCAAACTTTTTGTCCTTAGAATTTTGAGGGATCCACTTTCCTCATCCATGCCATGCCATTCATTGAGCTTTTCCTGAAATATTAATCTTGGAATAATGTTAGCTCAATGAGCTATATGTTGTTAGGAATTACCAAAACCACCCAGGGATAGTTGCACTTTCAATCTCCCCCTTTTTGGTAATTGATGACAACATATAGATCAAAGCTTCGACAAATGATAATAAGAGTGAAAGATATTGTCACTTTGAGAAGTATGTGAAAAGCAAGAGCTCCCCCTAAATTTGTGCATATCTTAGGATTTGCTTTGGACTGCAAATGCACAATGAGTTAGGATCATGGGTTACTCTTCCATGTCACATACATCTTGGTGGAGCGCTCAAAATAATAAAGATTGAATACATGCACTCATCACCAAGCAAAGTGAATGATCATATAAGGATAAGTAAGATAATATCATCTAACAAGCATAAGTGTAGCTTATGATCAACCACATGATCATCAATGTCTCATAGATAATAGCATAGTATCTCAAGCAATCAAAAGACAAACAAAGTTCAACCATCAAAGCAAGAGAGAATAAAAAGCAATGCTCTCTCTCGAAGCCTATGATCTATACATGTTTCTCCCCTTTGGCAACAAGTTACCAAAAAGTTCATAGAAAATGCATAGCACTAAAACATCTCTGAAGCTTGGTCTTCAGGTGGTGGCATAGAGATGGCTCCTTGGACGAAGACTTCAGTTGATGTGGATGGAGCTGAAGGAGTTGGTGCTGTAGCTGGTGGCACTGAAGCTGTAGCTGGTGCAGATGACGTGGCTCTGGTGTCTAGAACATGCACTGCAGCAGACCTCTGAGCTCTAGGCACTCTGGCAAATGCATGAGTGGTTGTCTTGCCTGTCCTCTCCTGCATATCATCTTGAAGTTGCTCCACAATAGACTGAATCTCAGTTACCTTCACATCCAAGTCATAGAATTTTTGCTCCATGATTCTTTCCAAGCTCTCCTGGTTTTGAGTCAGGGTGGCTAGTCCCTTCTCAATCCTCAGAGTGGATGCAATCAGGTAGCCAAGCTGATCTTGCTTGCTCTTCAGGAGATACTGAGATGCTTCTTCAGTAGTTGGCATCCTTGCAGCTTTTTCTGTTTTGCCTTCTCTCTCTTGGCTTGTGCTTGTACTGAGGATGGTTCATCTTCATCCATAACCACTTGGTTGTCCTCAAAGTCAGGATAGAGAACAAAGTGTTCCTTATCCAACAGATATTTTCATGTGCCCATTTTTGAGTTAATCAACTCCTGAATTTGTGGGGCATATCCACAACTTCTCTTTTGGTCCGCTGCTGTCCTCTTGATAGTCTCAACCATGAGGCTCATGACCTTGAATTTCTGTGGCACATCAAATATGTGTAGCAAATTAATTGTATGCCCTCTGATCATGTTGTGCTCACCTGACTTGGGCAAAAGAGTGTGCCTTAGGATCCAGTTGACCGTTGGCAGTCCTGACAGAAGAAAATGGACTGACCCAAACTTGAAAGTCTCAACAGCTTTGTCTGGGATCTCCTTGTACATCTGTGACATAGAATTGTGATCCATCTTTTTCTTGGCATAAACATCCAAGTCATCTTCACTTTCCTTTGGGGCATTGATCAGATTGGCCCATTCCTCAATAGTTGATTGGTATCTCATTCCTTCAGACATCCAAACTATTCTGCCATCTGGATAGAAATGTGCTGTGGAGTAGAATTGCATAATGAGCTCATCATTCCAGTTTGTGAGTTTCTGCCCAACAAAGTCTGCAACTCCACACGCACTGAAGCTGTCATACACTCCAGGATAGTGTTCTTCATTCTCCTTCATGTAGGTCCAGTCGACCCACCTCATATCACACACTATAGGCTTCTTCTCCAACAAGATTGTCTCATAGAAGTCCTGCTGTTCCTTTGTGTGGAACCTGTAATCAACAACAGTCCTTCTCCTGGTGGAATATGGATCTGACTCTCTCCATAGCCTCAACCCTGAGTCTCTCCTGATCTTCATGTTCTCAGCCATAGGATGAGCATCATTGGGGTCTGGAATCTTGGGTTTGAGCTTCCTCAGGACTTGTCCTTCATCATCTTCATCAGCAGCAACTTCAGGCACTGGGGCCTTGTTCTTCTCAGCAGCTGGTATACTCCTGGTATTCCTCTTAGGTGCACTCTTGGGCTTGGAGGCTACTTTGGGTGCTTCTTTGGGCTTTGATGTTGCAGCCCCTGACTTTATAGCATCACCCATCAGCTTTTGTGCCTTGGGTGCTGGTGCAGCAACCTCTTCTTCCTCTTCTTCTTCCATCATGGAAGCCTTTCCAATCACTCTGGCCATGGTCTTCTTGACCCTTTCCTTCCTTTTCTTTCCTTATGCAGCAGGCTCTTTGGGTTTGGATTCCAAAGATGCTTGAGTGGTGGCTCTGGCTTTTGACATGGGTTGTCTTCCTGCTGGCCTTTTGATGTTCATCCCTGGCTTAACTGCAGCTGAGTTGTACTCCTTCTTGAGCACTTTCTTCTTTGATGTGGCCTCATCCTATACTGCCACATAATCTTCATCCTCAGACTCTAAAGTCTTCTTCTTTCTGGCCCTGGTGGCAGCTTTGGGTAAGTTGCTTGGGGTGCTCCTGCTACCATCATCTGAACTGCTAGAGGGACTAGTGCCCTCACTCAGGTGAACTTGCTCCTCTGACCTGTTCTGGCTGTCACTCTGATCAGACATATTGCAAACACTGACAGCAGACCCTGTGAATAGATATAGATGAGATAGAGTGGATGAGCATCACAAAATGCAGAAGTTTTTGCAAAAGAATGAGTCAAAAACTTAGTTTTAGTTTTTCACAGAAAGCATTTTGGATCAACCGATTTGTAAACTCGGTGATACCGAAGCAGCTGTTGGAACCTAAACTAGTGAACTCGGTCAGACCGAGTCACAGTTCGGTGGCACCGAGACTGCTAGGGTTTCACAAAGTCCTGAACTCAGTCACACCGATTTGCAATTCTCGGTCAGACCAAAAATTACATGTGCAATGGCCTGAGCCGAATCGGTGGTACCGAGTTCCACAACTCGGTGGGTCCGAGATGGTTTCGGCGGAAACCTAACCCTAAATTTTCAATTCACGACTAAACTATGGAGTGTTTTGACTGGATAAGAATGATCTCAATCGTGGCAAGATACATGGCGAACACAATGTGCTAGGAATGAGATAGGGATAGCACAGTGATCGAGTTCATACCCTAGTTCGGTGATGAACTCGCTA
>NC_057812.1:407945102-407947055 GCF_018294505.1 Triticum aestivum
AGACAATGGGTGCAAATGCAAACTAGGGGTGGCAGATGCGGATGGAGGCTCAGACAATGGGAGAAGGGGCTCAACGGGGGCTGGGGTATGGCCGACCGACTTAAAATAGTCCGAGCAGGTGGAACGGCGAATGCATGATGCGGGAAAACAGAGTAGGCTACGATTCTCAGTCGCAGCGCCAACGTGAATGCGGGGTACCTGTGGGTGACTAATAGTGTTGATTATATCTTGTAGTTGATTATTATATGATTTATTTGGTGGGATATTATATGTTCAGATCTATTATGCTATTTAGTACCCCTCTGATCTTGAGCATGATTATATTTTTTTAGAGCACGGCGGTGGTTTTATTTTGAAGAAATTGATGAACTCTCATGCTTCACTTATATTATTTTGAGAGTCTTATAAATAGTATGGCAATTTTCTTAGGTTATGAATTTAGTCCTAATATGATGGATATTCAAGAGGGATGTAATAAAAACTTTCATATAAAGAGCATTGGATATATGAGAAGTTTGATTCTTTGCATTTGTTTTGAGATATAAAAATGATGATATCAAAGTCATGCTAGTGAGTAATTGTGGATTGGTAGAAATACTAGTGTTAAAGTTTGCGAGTCCCGAAGCATGCACGTATGGTGAACCGTTATGTGATGAAGTCGAAGCATGATTTATTTTTTAATTGTCCTCCTTAGGAGTAGCGGTTGGGGACGAGTGATGTACTTTTCCTACCAATCTATCCCCCTAGGAGCACGCGTATTAGTACTTTGCTTTGATGGCTAATAATTTTTTGCAATAAGTATATGAGTTCTTCATGACTAATTTTGAGTCCATGGATTATACGCCCTCTCACCCTTCCACCATTGTTAGCCACTCTAATACCGCGTAACTTTCGCTAGTGCATTAAACCCACCATATACACTTTCTCATAACAGCCACCATACCTACCTATTATGGCATTTTTATAGCCATTCCACGATATTACCATGCAACTTCCACCGTTCCGTTTATTATGACACACAACATCATTGTCATATTGTTCTCATATGCATGGGGCATTCATATAGAGTTATATTTTTGTTTTAGTATCGAGTTGTAAGTAAATAAAAGTGTGATGTTCATCATTATTAGAGCATTGTCCCATGTGAGAAAAGAATGATGGAGACTATGATTCTCCCACAAGTCAAGATGAGGCTCCGGACTTAAAAATAAAAAGAGGTCAAAGAACCAAAAAGAAAGAGCCCAAAAGAAAAGAGGAAAAAAAATGAGAGAAAAAAAGAGAAGAGGCAATATTACTATCCTTTTCCACACTTGTGGTTCAAAAATAGCACCATGTTATCACTACAAAAAAAATACACTTCCGTGATGATACGTGTTTGTCACAGTAGGTCGCTTTTTTGTCATGCATGTACATCCATGACAAATTTATGACAGAATCAAGATAGTCATACCTGTGCTGTCGTAGAAGTGTTTCATGACATTACCAAACTTATCATCAGGAAGTGTCGATTTTCCACGTGTAAAATCATCATTGGCTGGAGAAAACACATGTCGGCTCATTGTAGGGACAGATGTCAACCACTCATTGGACGGAAGGCGCCTATGATACGTCGACACGTGGCACGGCCAAACAGAGGCCCATTCCTGTGAAAAGGCCGGCCCATTTGACTTGGTCAAAAGGTGGCGGGCCGGCCCATGGAAAGCCTGTTAACGGCATGTTCACATATAGCCCATTTACAGCCCGCTAACCCAAGGCCCGTTACGCCCTATCCGAATTAGGCCTAGTAGCGTCATCTGGGCCATCCAATATGATTCCAGCCTGTTTTCACTTCTGGCCCATTTATGGCCCATGACGTCTTTAGGCCCATATGAGGCCCTATGTAACTCTTGGCCTATTAACGGCCCGTGGTGAAACTGGCCCGTAATGAACAGTGTATCACTTTACACCCATTAA
>NC_057812.1:407948196-407953705 GCF_018294505.1 Triticum aestivum
ATTCTTGAAGATAGCAGAGGTATTAGCACAGGTTACCTCATCCTGAGTTTCCAAATCGGTCCTTCTCTATAGAGAAAAATGGGAAAATTTGCTTTATTATAACCATCATGGAGGTAGGATGTATGGGACGAAGCAAAGTAATTGCCATGAATAACATTACTTACACATAACTCCTGGATAAACACCTGCAACTGGCATTTTCCTTCATCTTCAGTATAATATTTCCAAGATGGGAAGATACGCACATACAATTTAACAACATCAAATGCGATAGATGCTAAACTACGACTAGCTGGTTGTGCTTCCTCCACAGGAATAGGCGTACTAACTGGTGGAGTTGGGGTTCGCCGTGATAGTACTGGCCCTTTGGGCACTGGAGCTGCCTTACTAACTGCTCTTGTTTGGGAGCTCTGTGGTGGAGATGGTGCTGTGTCAACAGGAACTGGGTTACTATCGGCTGGGGTTGGGGTTAGATTGGGTGAAGCTGGTTCTCTGTCCATCGTAGTAGGGGTACAATCTGCGAGAGTTTGGGTTATGTGTGGTAGGGCTGGTTCTTGTGCATGTACAACCGGGGTGCTATCTCCACCAAGAGGTAGCACTGTTTTATTTGAAGACCGTGTTTTTAGTCCGCTAGATACTGGTATCACCCGCTCTAATTCAAATGGCTGATAAACAGGAAACATAGTTGAATGTACATACATTGTATGAGAGACAGATGCAATAGATAGTGTGGAAAAAAGAGGGCATGAAATAGTTTACATGTATATTGTTTAACTAAAACGGATAGCAAGACATAATTTCACATATATGATGTCTATCTAAATTAGATAGCATAGCATAACATAATTCAAAGATATGATGAATAACTAAACAGGATCGCATGTCATAATTCATGTACATGTTATCTAAGTAATCAGGATCACATCATTTAATTCACATATGTGATTTATATGCTAAACAGAGGGCATTCGATATGATGTCTGAACTAAGAACATGGTGTTGAATATTGTGTATATGATGTCTAAACTATGTAATGCAAGACACCGTATGCATGATATTAGCAGTATAACCGTGCCAAGTTAGAGTATACACCTCAGTGGGGGAATAGGACTGGTCATCTATCTCTGAATCCATCTCTGAGGAGCTATCGGGACCCAACAAGAGATCTGCTTCGACAGGTAGCACTGTCTGCTCTGAAGGCCTTGTTTTCACTCTAGATTTTTCCATCTCCCACTCAAATGGCTGATTCACAGGAAGAGTAGTTTAATGTACAAACATTATTGACCAATGGAAATGTAATGAAGAAAAGGATGGGCAAGGTATCATTCAAATATATGATGCCTGGTTAAACAGGATGACATTGCACATTTCACATATATTATGGCTGGCTAAAAGACATGAGACTGCATAATTCCCATATATGATATAGAAACTAAACAGGTGGCATTACAGAACATGTCTAAACTAAGCAGATGACATATATGATGTCAAAAGTAGGCACTGCAAGGCAACATATGCATGATATGACTAACGTCATCATGCCAAGGTAGAGTAAACACCTTGGAGGGGTAAATAGGAGTGGTCAGCGGCGTCCGAATCCGCCTCAGAACAGATATCTTCCTTTGGATTACAATCTGGACAGGGGTGGGGAGGGTTTGCCATTGAACCCACCATGGAGCGATGTCTGGATGACATTGTATTGCCGCGCAAAACTCTTCTCTTTTTCTCTACATGTTCAGCATGACTGTGTGCAATATCTGACATGCATACGAAAAAATATGGTGAGATTATGTAAGGAGAGCATGCAGAAATTTAGAGTGATGGTAACAACCAGTGGATTGATATTTTTCCGTTGAACCAAAATAGCCCTAATAGATCGACGTGAATGTATAGTAATAAGTGATGCAACAAGTGTACAACGTCTTTGCCGTAGACGTGTCGACCTCAGCATCATTGGGTTGGTCGCTGAAGCAGTTGAGGCAGAGGTGGCTGTCGAAGGTGTGGAGGAAGATCTGAGGGCGATGTAGACGGCGTCCAGGGCAATGGTCTGTTGTGATGGATCGTTCTGTCGTTGGAGCAGCTCCGGTGAGCCGTAAGACGTTAAGGCTGAAGCAGCACAGGACAACCATCGTCAATCTCAAGTGGGATTCTATTAGCATCTCCAATAGATGATGTAAAATGGATGTAAAATTAACATCACCAAAAACCACCTGACTACAACAGATGAGGTAAAAACTGTTGACTCTGAACTTAACTGTCGAAACTGAAATTTATTGTGGAATCTGAATGCTACTGTCGAAACTGAACGCAATGGTAGCAGAGAGGCACTTGACATGTAGTTTAGGGAGGGCCTGCAGTTCATCTTCAACCTGCACCCCCTGAGCCGCCAGCCACCACCGGCCGAAGCACTGGCCCCAGCGCCGCCTCGCCGCCCCGGCCAACCCTCTAGGCCCCCCGCCCCCACCCTGAACCCTAAGATAGATAGTGGGGTACCTCTGCGGCGAGCCCCCGTCCCTGCTACGGGTAGTTCTTCCTTAACTCCGGTGAGCCCCCTCAACCCCTGAAAATCGACTGTCCCAAAAGTCGATTCAGTCGACTGAAGTGTGGCTTAATCGGAGCAGAGCAGCATCACGAGCGAGGGGGAGAGCAGCAACAGCAGCTGGGCGACCGAGCGATCGAGCGAGAGCCAGAGCAGCAGCAGCAGATCCGGCTGGTATGGCCGCCACCGCCGAAGGGGCCTCACACTGGGGGAGAGCCGTCGTGGAGATGTCGCCCGCGGTGCCGGCTTCAAGATAGCCACTCCATGGGGGTGCGGGATGGAGCACCGTCGGCGCCGGGAGGTCGAGTTAAGGAGAAGGTGCGATGCGATGAGTGTACAACCTCTGTGGTGGCGCCGAGTAGGCCTCGGCTTCGTCCGAGGAGTCGGTGAGGATGCTGCGGTTCCGGTGGAGCAGGTTAAGGTGGTGCTCTGGGGATGGAACAGCCGCGATAGACGAGGCGATCGTCGGAGCAGCTCCTTGGAGGTGGAGGACGGGGCGGCTAAACTAGCGGGACGGCGAGATGGACGACGAATCCTCATCCGGGAAGGTGGACGAGGGACGTCGAGCTGTTGCGGTGGACGACGTCATCGGGGAAGAGGCTCCGGCTAGGCAGCGGTGACGTGGCGGACGGAGGAGGGTGGGGTTTCGCGACTGGAGCGAAGAGGTTATGGCGGCCTGGGATTTCGAATGGAGAAAAGGGGGTGATGGGAGGGGGTGAAGCATGACTTAGGAACGCGCTTGTCCAAAATGTAGGGTGTGTTACAAAAGTACCCCCACCGATTTGAACTAGAGGCCCTTTCGGCTCAGGGTTAGAAGGGGTATTTCGTGTGTCAGGATTTGGCAACTGGAAGGAGTTTTCGCGCGCGTTGTAATTTCGGGATAGCAAGGCACGGGTTGTGAAGGCGCCAGTTTTGGGAGCACGATATCTGAATTTTCGGGATATAACAAGATGCGAATTGAATTTTACGGACAAGCCTAACGTGTAGTAATATTGTACTTGTACGTACCAAATCAATTCGCACTTCCCTCAACCAAAAACAAAACGAAAAAAATAAAACTATTCACACCACACAAAGAGAGAGTCTTGCCCCGTTTTACTATACAAATGCTATTCAAAGCTACTCCCTCCTTCCATCTATATAGGGCCTAATGCGCTTTTTGATGCTAACTTTGACCAAATATTAGAGCAATGATATATGACATGCAACTTACACAAAGCACACCGTTAAATTCGTCTGTGAAAGGTTCTTTTAATGATATAATTTTCACATTGTGCATGTCATGTACTATTAATATTATCAATAGTCAAAGGCGGTCTTAAAAATCTCATTACGCCCTATATAGATGGAAGGAGAGAGTATGAATTCATGTTATGTCCGATTAATTTTTTTCGGTTACTTTATAATGCATGTAACCTACTCATACCAACATTTTAGTGCATTCCAAATGTCTATACTACCTCTGCAATTCGAACTAAATTTGAATTCGTTTCTCCATTTCAATAAGAATCTACAATCATGATTGTTGCAAACTTCAATCATCATAGTTTCCTTGCTATCCGTTTTTTTACAAGAGTAGAGATAAAATATATTAAATATAGTATACCATGTTCATAACCACACCATGTGTATCACCGTTATATATATTCACACATCCGTCGGTTTGAAACACTATGATAAATTCTTCAAATATCCAAATTCTATTTTTATAATGAAGTATATATGATCTCTATTCGTCTTTTACACCCACACAACCCTCTTATCTTTGTAGCTAGCGCTAACTTTCTCTTGTGCATGCACACGCCCGCATCCCTATCACCCTCCCTCAGCATTCTCTAGCTCCATCACGCAAATTCATCTTTTCACTTTAGGTCGTTCACCCACGGTGTGTGTAGGCCCCTAGCTCCTTCTTTACGGCACACATCGATCGATATGCCTCTCTAGCAAGGTGTGCCTAGCACAAACACAAGCTTCCCCTCTTCTCTTATCACCGTCCATGCCTCACTCCCACCACTCTTTTCATCGTTCTCGTAGTCGCACACTCCTCCCCCTCGATATAGTATGCCTCTCGTACCACCTCCTACATGCATCCCTCTCTCTCTCTCTATCCTTCTCCTCGTGCCTCATTTGCTTCTAACACACACATGCATGTATACCGATCGATCTCCCAACATATACCTAAATCGACTTTAAGTACCCCTCCCCATCGATCGACGTACCTCACAAGTTATGTCTCTACTTTCTCTTACAAATGGTGATTGATCTTCCTATGTAGTTACGTCTGCTTACCACAGCCACATCGTCCCCCTCTCATTTGTGCATGCCTCCTGACCCGTCTCTCACACGCACATGCACAGACAACAAGCAGCCCTCTCCTCTCTTATTGATATTGCGGGCGTGCCCTACGTTTGTCTAGCAAGCCTATCCCACCATTTGTTAGAAGCAACTCCACTACCACCCCCTCCAACACTCTAGCTCCGTCTCTCTCCCAACCTTATTCATCTCCTGCACATATGCATGGATGCCGATCGATCTCCCTTAATACATGAGGCAGATCGATCTGCTTAATACATGAGGTAGGCCTCTCTCCTCCTCCACACATATACCAACCATTGTACCTCTATAGTTAATTGGGCCTCCCTCTTCCCCCACCACACACCGATAGTCGAGCGCTGCAGGTAGGTATCCATGCCACAGAGACAAACTGCACATGTCCTATCTCATGTTCCAGTAGGCCAACCACTCTATATCTTTGACGTGGGCACACACAAATTCGATGGCACTCTTTATTGATCGTGCGCGCTCGCACACACACACACACATCATCCCTCTCTTCGATTCTATGGACACCTCAAGCCGATGATACCTCCACTCTCTTCTCATGGACCGCCCCCTCCATATATATGTTATATCCAAGACTCTATTTCACACACATTGCATATGTTAAATTTTTTGATTGACCCCCCCCCC